>NC_084818.1:15821495-16124893 GCF_963583255.1 Pyrus communis
AAAAAAAAAAACCATTACCCACTAAAAATGAATCAAAACAATTTTTGGATCCTCATTAGCCCACCCTCCTCTCCCCCCCCTCTCGGGGGTGTCATAGCCTTTTTGGGCTTCCCAGGACCCAGATCTGGCCGACCCTAGACAACGCAGACGATGAGGTAATGGTTGGAGATGAAGTAGTTGATGAGTTCGGCATCGGAAATGACGTCGTGCCTAATGCCTTTGCTGTTGAAATCAAGGTTGAGGAGGTGAATCGAGCAAGACGATGCGATGTGCCATCGCAATCAAGGTTGAGGAGGTGAATCAAGTAGAATGAAGCGAAGTTCTTAGCTAATCCCGTGGTTTTTGGGGGGACTCGTGAAAACCGATTAGCGATGTCTCTAGTGAAAGTGAGTCCTGATTAATCTCATTAACACTAGTCCCTCAAGGAAATAAACACTGGACTAGACTAATATTTAATCTAGTCTAGTCCAATGAAAGCTAAGACGGGCAAACAAGCACCCCCTTAAAGTATAATTTTGCCTAGTCTATTTGAGTGATAAATACGAGACAATGAAATAGGCAACATACCACGTCAGCTATTATGGTACCATTTTGTCATTTTGTTTGCGCATACAATTTAAGATGCTCTTAGTAGTTTGGAATCAATCATTGAAAAATTATTTGAAAAGTACTTTATAACAAATGAAAACGGTTTTGGGGAAAACAGTTTTGGAACCAATCATTTATCTTTTAGTTGAGTGGTAATCAAGTCTTTTTACATCACTTTTTTCTTGAATAATGAAATAAAATAAATTCAATTTAATTAATAAAAAATAAAATCAATTCAATTTAGATCCTGTTGTAAAATCGATGGTGTGTGTAGTGGAATAAATAAAACAAGACACAAAATTTACAAGGTTCCTCTATAGTCAGTGTGACTGGAGTACGTCCTCGGGGCAGCGGTGGTGCTTTCATTATAATTTAGAATAATAAAAGTACAAAATAACTCTCTCTATTATCCCCTCTCCTCTTCCTCTCTTTTCTCTCTTCCTCTTCTTCTCTTTTCTCTCTTCCTCTTTCTTTTTTTCACACAACTCTTCCGTGAACCTCTTCTTCATTCATTTTATAAGCAAAGAACACTATTTACTTTACAAATTTTCCACAAATGAATAGTGAAAATAATGTGAATCAATAGTAACAAATTATTCTTGTGGGCCATCCACATATTATTCACAACATTCCCCCTTGGATGACCACAAGTCTTCAATTAACTCGTTAAAATCTTGATCTGTTTTGGATGCTCCCCCTGATGAGTATCTCCCCTTGATTTCAAATCATTTAGGCTGATCACTGATCATTCTGCCTCAGTCTCTTAGCGAGAAGAGTTGCCGAAAGAGGTGCTTTACTTGTTGTTAAGTTTCCACAGACTTGTTCTTGAACTGTGCTGGAGGGTCTCCTGATTTCCTCCAAATGTCTGAATTTACTTCTTTTATCTAGAGCTGAATTTTATTCAAGGGTAATGGACACTTGATCTTGAATTAGACTTGTGATTTCTTCAAGGACCTTTGAGGCTTGATCTTGAATGAAATTAGACCATGAGGAGTTTCACATGGCAAGTGATCTTCGGCTTTGTCGGGGATGAATCAGCACGTGTTTGTTGCACTTGTCTCCACATGCTTCAATGTATCATTTTCACTTGCCTTACTTGTTCCCTTTGCAAAAGTGGTATTTTCCCTATGCAGGTTTGGCATCTTCTCTTGTAGTATTTGTCTTTTGATGCAGGAGTGGAATGCAAACCTTGCATTTGATTGGTCCTTCACTTCTTGGTGACTCATCCATGCGTGGCAACTTCAGTGTAAAAAGTCAACAATGGGCTAATTATTCTGCGGTGTTGATGACTTGAGACCCAGCTCCATCAGCAGTTAAAGATGAGTACTCGAGAGTAATTCTAGGTAAGCAATTAGGAAAGGTTCCAGGCAGTCGGTTCCTTACCGTATGTTTGAGTAGAGGTTCCGACATATTGCTTTCTTTATCCTTGTCTTTGCACATAAGAACAAGGACAAAGGAAAAGACATGGAGATTGCATGATATGAGATATTCTTGCTCTCGTCCTTGATGATATGAGATAATCTTGCTCTGGTGTGACTGGTTTTGAAGAGGTATTCTCGGAGAGGAAGAAAACTGGGTTAACGAGATGCTTTGTTGAAGATGCATTCTCGAAGATGAGGAAGAGTTAGGTATTCTTGCAAGTTTACCTTGTTATGGAGAATGAAGGTCGACATATATAGAGATTTTTCAATAGCAAGTAGTGGTGATGTGCCTTTACTCTTGTCAGCAACTGTAGTGTAATTAGAACAGTAAGATTTACACGTTTTTAACTTTGTCAGAGATCTTTGACAAAATTGCATGTGATATCCGAAAAAGCTGAGATTGCATCTGAAAAATGCCAACAAACTTTATTCAGGAAAATTTGGCTTTTGAAATTCGGAGAGCGATGCCTCTTCGATCTTTGAACGAGTGGCTATGTTGCTTCTTCTTTTATAGAGACATCAATTGTGTTCAAGAGTATGCTCAGAAAGTTGCTGCCTGTAGAAATTTTCCCCTTCTTGCACTTCTGAGATTTTATTTGACCTCGTTTTTCTTTCATCATTTCCGAAAAATGGCTTGCCCATCTAACATTTGCTTATATTTGAGTCTTAGGAGTAATACAGACGAGCAGCGTCAGGATAATTTATGGCTCCCGTCCTTCTTATCTTCTAATGGTCCTCTTACGGTTAGAGACTCTGTGATGAAGAATAACATAATCGCTACTATGGTAGATAGGAATCTTCTCACTCCAAATGATAATAGAATCCTTTCAAAACGGTTTGATGAGTCGGTCGTTCAAGACTCCTTGGCTTTCAATGTTCAATGTACGGGTTCTGTATCCAATATGGGCCAACGCCTACTTGCTCAAACTCACCAAGTTGAATCATTGATGGCTGAGGTGGCAAGTCTTAAACAAGAGATCAGAGGGCTCAAGCACGAGAATAGAGTGTTAAATGTGCTTGCCAATAATTACTCGACGAGCATGAAAAGAGATCTCGACCAACTACAGGAATCCAAAAGTCAGATTCAAAGTGATCACCAGAGGTTTGTTACTAGATTCCGAAGGCAACTGATGCCTTCCCCTTCTGGTGTTTTGCCAACTACTGGGGTGCCACATGATCAATCTCCAGTGCCTTCTCCTTCTGGTGTATTATCGAGTACTGAGGCCTCACATGAGCAACATTTGTGAAGGCTTCATCCTGTTTGTTTGTTTTAACTCATGTGTATGCACATATCTGTAATTTCTCAGAGATATTAATAGATAAGTTTTATTTCATTCAATATATTGTGCCAAATACAATAAACATATACTTCACTAATATGTGGTACTTCTGGACTAAATATCAATTTATCTTTACCCTCACGAAGATAAATCATCATTCTTAGTGTCTAAATCATTTGAGTATTCAACTCATAATCTTCAATCCATATGATTCTTTAATATCATAAACATCATGGATAAGATTCGTGTTGGCATATTGTTCAATCTGCAGTTCGAGACAATATTTCTCTCAACACTTTATGATCTTTCTTGACTCTTCAGGAGTCCCAATTTAATATCATTAACTCTTGCAAGAGATTTTAGTATGTTGCAACAATATTATAATGAAAGTACTCACTAAGGCAATTTATACCATTCATTGCTATTGAGTACATATTTTATGTTTACCCTTCCGGGGCTTACTTCAAGCAATTTGAATCCTTCAGGGATTTTCTACACTTCATGACATATTTTCCTTTGGAATTTATACAGAGTAATTTGCTTCCATGTATATTTGAGGGATTTACTTATGAAAATATGATGTGGGCGATTCACAACCCTTCGTATATAGTTCTCCATTCATATGAACTCATTTATAACCTTGCATCATATCATGTGAGTGTATTTCACTGTATTACAAATGCTCATATGTAACCTTCTTGGTTCAACATCCTTTGGCTGTTTGTATTGTATTCAAGTATATAGGTCTATTTTTCCACGTTCTTACAAAATTGTAATGGAATTGCCTTTCTCCATTTTTGGCAAATAATATTTCCTTTCGTCGACGAACAAAAGAACGTGACTCAATATCAATATAGCTCATTGATGAATTTAGTAGCTACTTATAAAAACCAAAATTACCATCGGTTATCATCAATTTGTGATCCCATATTCTCATGTGCATGTGCATGCATAAAGCCTTTTCATTTCTTTGGATATCCATTGATTCTTCAAGGGCGATACACTATCTCTTCCAGGATAGTCATAGTTTAGGGAATATAGATCATAACCTCCTTTAGAGCGTTATAGAGTTTGGATTTTAATCTCCATTTCGGGAGTTAAGTAATTGGAACCTATATGTCTATCATGCT
The DNA here is from genome assembly GCF_963583255.1 of Pyrus communis. Lineage (NCBI taxonomy): Eukaryota > Viridiplantae > Streptophyta > Magnoliopsida > Rosales > Rosaceae > Pyrus > Pyrus communis. Next base: position 15,825,915 of record NC_084818.1, read on the forward strand.
TCATGCATAAGACATCAAAATTCCCATGTCCGCGGATTGTCCTTTCTGGGACGTGTATCCATGCGGTGACTGTCATACTTCTAGCATGCAACAATTATGCTTCGGGAATGCAATAGTTCAGTAGTATCGTATTCTTCTTCTTTCAAAGGACTGAACCTTTTGAATCTGAGGGTCTGCCACGCTTTAGGCGTGCAACAAATAAATCATTTGTTGCCATATTATTTTGTCCAACAAGGACATCAATTCTTGTATGCACATTTGTAGCAAGTATATGTGATTTATCACTTTCGTTGCATCATTAAATGCATTTGGCATTTGATTTGCATATCGTTGCATCATTCAATTACTCACTTCGTTTTTATATTGATTGCTTTATGAATCAAAATAGACAAATTCTCTTCGTTTTTCTGGAATGGTCTTTTCTCATCATTCTTCTGGAATGATATTTTTTCATCGTTCTTCTGAAACGAAGTTATTTTCTCCCCCTAATGGCGGGAAAATTGTCTTATCAAAATGACAGTCCACAAACCACGTGGTAAACATATCCCCAGTCAAGGGTTCTAAATATTGAATGATAGATGGTGTTCAACATCAATACCTAATATGCGATGATGCTTTATTTCAGTACATTGTGGCAGTGCAATAGACACATAGATAACACAACTAAAAACTTGTAAATGTATAATGTTTGGCTGGTTCCCAAACACAAGTTGTACTGAGAAGTATTAGTGGTTGACAACATATCTCAATCAAGCTAATAATGCATCATGTAAAATGGCATGTACCCATGTAAAAACTGGCAATTTCGTTTTCATAAGTAGAGCGCGTGTAATCAATTTCATACGCTTAATAAAGGCTTCTGCTATACCATTTTGAGTATGAACATGAGGAACTTCTGGTCCTTGTTTAATAGTCTGTAGACTGAGACTCTTATGACCTTTATTACAATTAAGTTGAGGTACTGTGGTACTTCAAACTTTCAGTACTCTTCAAGGAACTTCATGTCCTAATTTTGAGGATCTAGGGACTTCATGCCTGATCTTTTCGCATGATGGAACTTCGGGTCCAGTATATACTCATCGTATCAAAAGATAAGTACAATAAATAAAATGAAGCAATAGGTGGTAATTCTAGCCATAATAAATAAATTGCATTTAAGTAAATAAAGCTTGTAACAAGGGTTTTAATTCAGCACCATTCACATAAATCAAAACTTAAAGCAGTAGGCGGTAAAACCGTCCATGATAAATAAATTGCTTTAAAGTAAATAGAACTTGTGAAAGGATTTTAAACCAACACAATTCACATAAATAAATTGCAGTAAAGGGCTTGTAATGTTGTGGTTGGTGGAGTTTGACAATTCCACTTACGGATGTGTTCGAAATTTGCTGCCCTCACAACAACCTTTCTATCCCCTTTTTGTTTTATTATTTCTTCTTATTTCATTCACATGCTATCATTCCAAAAACTTTTGCTTTTTTATTTACTTATTTCTTTTCTTCCTTGGTTTCCACATGGTGCCTGATGCACCATCATTTTTTCTTTTATTTTATTATTTTGTCTTATGCTTTTTCAAAATGTGTTGATGCATCATTCCATTGTTTTTGCCTCTTTTTCTTTCTGCAAAAACCCATAGATTATTACTTTTTCCATGGGAGAGGCTAGATAAGGAATACCATTTCCCATCCCCGTGTTTTGTTTTGTTTTTTTTTTTTTTTTCAATTTTCTTGCATGGCCTAGAGAATATGGCATCGCAAAACAAGAACCTCCATACAGGAACATAGATGACATCAAGGTTGATGGAGGTACAAGAGAGGGAGGTATGTGTGGATTCATTCTTGCCATCACCATCTCAGACAATTGAGTATTCATGGGAGTTCTCGAGATCTGTCGAAAACGACGCGATCTGGGTTTCCAAGTCTGATGAGATTCTTCTGGATCTCTGGAAACCAGTTGTCAGGTACGAGTTTTTTTTTAATCTCGTGACGACTACAGGTCGTTGTAAACTTCAATTCTCACCGAAATTCGGTAGGGCGCTTCTAGTGCGGTGGGAGAGATGGAAAATGGACATACCTTTGTTTGTCCGAATTTATGGCGTTATGCTTTCCACTAACATGAGAGCTTCTCGTGCTGATAACGTGTTGTAAAATCGATGGTGTGTGTAGTGGAATAAATAAAACAAGACACAAAATTTACGAGGTTCCTCTATAGTCAGTGTGATTGGAGTACGTCCTTGGGGCAGCGGTGATGCTTTCATTATAATTTAGAATAATAAAAATACAAAATAACTCTCTCTATTATCCCCTCTCCTCTTCTTCTCTTTTCTCTCTTCCTCTTTCTTTTTTCACAAAACTCTTCCATGAACCTCTTCTTCATTCATTTTATAAGTAAAGAACACTATTCACTTTACAAATTTTGTACAAATAAATAGTGAAAATAATGTGAATCAATAGTAACAAATTATTGATCTGGACCATCCACGTATTATTCACAACAGATACTCAATTTATGTGTTGATTTATTTATTTAATTTTGACAATATGTGTTGTTTTATTAATTTCAGTAAATTTCTCATTTCCTTCGTTCCGCCCCCCCCCCCCCCCCCCTCCTCTCTCTCTCTCACAACTCAACCTTCATTTTGTTCATGCTCCACTTCCGAACAAAACCCTAAGAATTCAACACATACACACACAGAGCGACGCGGTGAGCAACTCAGTTGTCAATGGCATGCGAATCGTTGACTTGAATCGGAGAGAGAGGATCTGAGTCGTCGGCGATATAATTTAGATTGTGTATTGACTCGGTGTGATGGGTGCTGCGGGCTCCAAACTCGAGAAAGCTCTCGGCGACCAGTTTCCGGAAGGCGAGCGATATTTCGGACTCGAGAATTTCGGCAATACTTGCTATTGTAATAGCGTTTTGCAGGTTTCTCTTCCGCATCCTTCAAATTCAATCGTTTTATTAGTAAAATTTTTAAATTAGGGTTTTGATTTTATCGAAGTTGTGTAATATTTGTGGTAGAACGAGAATTACGTGAAGCATACGCAAATTTTGAGCTGTGGTTGTTTCGAAATCGAGTAATGGCGCAAGTTAAGTAAATCGGATTGGATATTGTAGTTCAGCTTGGAGAGTTGCCCAATTAGGTGTCGTTTTGTGGCGGTTTATGGTCGTGTAGCTTTGACTTGTAAGCTAGTTTAGCAAGTGCTTGGTTTGGGGTTGAGATTGTTGTAGCATTCTTTAGTAACCTTAACCGTCTGCTTCCCAATGTTATCATCGATTTCACAATGCGAGCATTTTCTGTTTTTCTATTCAGTTTTCCGGTGGTGCTGAAAATTTTATTTCTGGGTTCCGGGTGAACTTGTTGAAATGCTAGTGCATCGTGCAATGACCAGCTTCTATTTTGTTTGTCTGAATGGATGAGCACTGGGTGAAATGCCTTTTAGACACTCATATATTTCCAATTTACTGCTATTGGGATTCTTTGTCTTGAAACTGAATATTTTATAAGGGAAACTGCGTACCTTTTGAGGAAGATGATGTACTGGGAGTGATGTTGGACACGTGGTAGAGATGGAAATCTTGAAGTCTGACGTTTGGTTGGGTATGCGACCGGATTTTCAAAGTGAGGGTTCTGGTGGTTGTTGAAGTGGCGAGGGAGATTCTGGTTGTTTAAGTGGTGAGGGACATTCTGGTGATGAATGTGGTGGTGATTGCGTGTCTTGTGAGGTGGCAGTTTGGTCGAGTTCTGGGGCTTCTGGTGGAAGGTCTGGTGGTGCAGTCGTTGGTGGGGGCGTAGGTGGTGCAGCCGTGGTGATGGTTTGGTTAGTGATGTTGTTGTGAGGCGGATCAGACTCTGTGAGTTGTGGTGTGGGAAGGACTGCCTCATTTGATTGGTGATGCGGTGTTTGATTTTGAAAAGCAGAGCTATTTTCATAGAGGATAGCCGACAAAAATGCACCCTATAACCCTTTTGACCTAGAGGATAGCCGATAAAAATGCAACTGCGTGCTCGTGATATTCCAACTAAATATGCCTATTTTACAGTTGGATTCTATGAAACATTATTTAAAGTATAAATCAATGCTTTATATCCTATTTAGATTGTTGGAAACCATTTTTTCTCAAGTAATCATCACCCGCTTATCCTTTTTTCTTTTTTTCATTTTTTTTTTTAACGCAGGCACTTTATTTTTGTGTTCCATTTCGTGAGCAGTTGCTAGAATATTATTCCAGCAACAAAAGTGCTGGGGATGCAGAAGAAAATCTGTTGACATGCTTGGCGGATTTGTTTACACAGGTAACAACTATACTAGATACATATGGTATTTGTACCTTTATCTAATTAGCAAAGGTGGGATTTGCCATACCAGGGCTGCTCTCCATTTCTTTTTGAACTTTATTTTTATTTTTTTGTTACCTCCTTTCCTTTTTTGGGATGTTACTGTAACTGTATGGCCGTCCCTACTCTGCTGTTCTGCCATGTTTTTGTTACTGGAAAGATTTATCGTTTGCCAAATACATGAAGGTGTATCATGGGAATAACAGATTTTTCTTTCCCGTGTGTCATTATCAAATCCTTTTATCTCATGTACACGAATGAAGATTGAAGCCAGCCTAGTATATATGGCTCTTGAATATTGTGCAACGAAGTCTCCAAAGATGTATTGCTAGTTTCTATTTGGTGTTCATGCCTGGAACATATTTCCTTGCCCATTGTTTTAGTCATGGTGCTGGGATCAACAATTGGTTATTCATTTGTTGTAGATAAGTTCACAAAAGAAGAAAACGGGTGTCATTGCTCCAAAGCGTTTCGTACAAAGATTGAAGAAACAAAATGAGCTTTTCCGTAGCTATATGCACCAGGTATGTCTTTCCTCCTAACAACGAAATGTGTTCTTCTCCTGTGGCATGCAACTTCCTAGAAATTTATATCTGAAACATTGATAATTTTTTATATTTAATAATTGTAAAATAGTATTGATAAGGATATTGATTAGAAAAAATAGCATTATTATCCATTGAAAGATTGAGCACAAGCCTTGTGAGATAGGCCCTAATAGTATATCCACGGTGGTGGCTGCCCTTTGGAAGTTAAATGTATGTAGTTTAGCCTTCTTATCCTTGTGAGTGTCGAAGTGGTTGTGTACAATTGAATTGTGATGAAAATTAAATGAAGCGATTGTAAATTGTTGTGTACAGTAAAGCTGGAACTCTTTGTAAAGGCTAAACTTTTGCGACAATCAGAAAATAGTTGAAAACTTGCAGTTTTGAAGTCTTATAATTGTCGGAGTTTGCTCACAACCTTTTTTTTAATGTTGTTGACATGGATGGCCAAATTTTGCATCTGGGGTTTTTACAAAAGTTTCTTTATAATATGCAAGGTTTGTGAATGTAGTTGTAAATGCCTTTTCTATTAAGCAAATTTATATATGTGATGTTCCTCCTGGTCGTTGTTACAATGGTCTCAAAATCTTTCGTTGAATAGTTGAAGAGAATGTTACTTACATATTTCCTGACTTGTTACTAAAATATTCAGTTCTTATTTAATTATTACACAAATATGATGTTACATACATGTAAATGTTCTCTCTTTTTCATTCTGGTTTTGTAGGATGCTCATGAATTCTTAAACTTTTTGTTAAATGAACTTGTGGACATACTGGAGAAAGAAGCCCAAGCTGCAAAAAGTGATCAAGAAACTTCTTCACCTCCTGAAAAAATGGGAAATGGTCCAAAGAATGTTCAGGCCAATGGTACTCATAAAGATCCCTTAGTTACCTGGGTGCACAAAAATTTTCAGGTGATCTAGCTCTTAAAAGTCATATAAATATACCAGTTTCCTTGTGTTTAATTTTTAAGTTTATGTGATAAGATCACCACGTTCCTTTCATTTGCATGCATGTATTTATACTTTGTTGAATTGCTTGCTCATTTTTATATAAGACATTTTGCCGAGATTCTGCGTCATCTGTAATCGATGAATTAAGGGACACTTTGGAAGCGGTCCTTAGTCAACTCACCTCTTCTGTAGTCAACTCAAACTTTAGACTAAAACCTTATGTGTTCTAATTTTTTGATTCAAGTCCTCAACTCTTAGTACACCATTCCATTTGTCTTTTTTCATTTCAAAACTGTTTTTGATATCATTTAAAGCAATTTAATCTAGCAAAATTTGTTTTGAAAAAAAATCTAACAAAGCAATTTAAAGCAATTTAATTCCACAATTTAAGGGGATTTAAAGTCCCACATTTTGTGGCATGTAAAAGCTTCCCAAGAGCCAAAAATGTTAGAAACAATGTATAGTTGCATTTTAAAAGAATGTATTCATCCATAGATTTCATACATATATAATATGGGTACAATTCCAATAATCATGGGTACATATAATCAATTAATATAGAGTTAAGTACAAAAAACTACCTCAACATATAATCAATTAATATAGGCTTATGGATACATAACCTACAAATGAAAAAAATATTGTACCCATTACATAGTACTCTGAATCTGTGTGTTTTGTATATATACAATTGGTTATTTTCCAAATGAGTAGTGCATGAAGAACTTTGAGAGAGGGCAAAGGAGAGAGATGAATACCCAGCTTTGAATACCAATTGTTTTTCAACAAAGAAATTTGAAAATAAATTAGTTATTTATTTGAATTTGAAATTACAATTTTCAAGTTATAAATAAAATAGCTGACATGAAAATACTTATGTGTACAAAATCCAGGGATTTTGATAAATAAACTGAAAACTAATAAGGCTTCAATCATAGAGCATTGGTAACTAAGGACCGAAACCTAATTTTTCCTTGAATTAACCGTGTTACCATTTTGCACACTTTATCTTTACTGCTCCTTTGTCTTATCAAAACAATCAAGAACCCCATCTTTACCTTTACCTTTACCTTTACCAGTTTGCAAATGCCTCATCTATTCCACAAATTTATAAATGTGATGTTCCTCCTGGTAAATTTATATAAGCACAATGGTATCTATGGTAATGCTTAATGCTATGGCCGATGTTTATCTGCTTAGTAACTCATTACCTTTGCATTACATTGTCACACAATAACCGAAATATTACTCCATGATTCTGCTGCTAAGAATCTCATAATATTCCATGGCTATTCGAGTCAGGGTATACTCACCAATGAAACAAGGTGCTTACGGTGTGAGACAGTGACTGCAAGAGATGAAACATATTTTGACCTGAGCCTGGATATTGAACAGAACAGTTCAATAACGAGCTGTTTGAAAAACTTCAGTTCCACAGAGACGTTAAATGCCGAGGACAAATTTTTTTGCGACAAGTGCTGCAGGTGGATCTTCTTCTCTCAAATTTTCTTCATATTCTTTCTTTTGTTAATATATGATTCGCACTTTTCTGTTTTCATCAATGTTTTAAAAGGCTCGCCTTAGGGTGCGCCTAGGCGTCCTCTGAGGCTGGGCATGAGGGTTGCCGCCTCTGTTTTGAGGGATTGGGCAGAAGGCGTTGCCGGAGCTGCCTAGCCGCGCCTTAGGTTTTTTTTTTTTTGTCTAACTCCCAAACCCAAATTTTGGGTAGGATTTTAACTGCCTCATACCTCTTCCTTGCACTATTGTCTCTGCCTTTTTTTTTCAGATTTTTATCGTTTTTATATAATGGATGTGTGTGCTGTCTACATGCATTGTTATATGTGTGCTCATTGTGCTTTTTTGGGAATTGTTATTGACACTCCAAAAATCTCATTTTACACTCTAAACTTTCTATATTTGGAAAGAAAAATACACTTGTGAGGAGTGTAGAATGAGATTTTTGGAATGCCAATAACACTTCCTTTTTTATTAATATAATATATATGTGTACGCTCAGTGTATATATTAAAAAATTTAGGTCCCATGAGGCTTCGCCTCACGTCTAGGCCGGGTTATCCCTCGGATGCCTCACCCACACCTCACGCTTTTAATACATTGGTTTTCATTGATAAACTGGGGATGGGTTATTACCATAGTACCATTGTGGTTATGCTGGTTTACATGAAGCTCTAAGCATATACTCCAGATAATGTTCTGTAATTTCGAGAGTTTTGGAAATCAATATCACTCACTACGAAAATTTGAGGTTAATTGTTCATTCTCAAAAGAACAAAACTAAGCAATTGGTAATTCCTAAAATTATAGGGGTCGGTTGCCATGCGTGCATGTATGATAAAATTGGGGGGAAAACTGTTACTTTCATTATTTATATGGGAAGGATTCCCTTGGCCAGCCTGATAGCGGACAAGTTATGCTTTTCATGATATGCAGCTTGCAAGAAGCGCAGAAGAGGATGAAGATAAAAAAGCCACCTCACATCCTTGTCATCCATCTTAAACGGTTTAAGTACATCGAGCAGCTAGGCCGTTACAAGAAGCTATCTTACCGGGTTGTATTCCCGCTAGAGCTGAAGCTGAGTAACACAGTTGAGGATGTAGAATCTGAGTACTCTCTATTTGCGGTGGTTGTCCATGTTGGTAGTGGGCCAAACCATGGACACTATGTTAGCCTTGTGAAAAGCCATAACCACTGGCTATTTTTTGATGACGAAAATGTGGAGATGATTGATGAGTCTGCTGTGCAAACTTTCTTTGGGTCGGCACAGGAGTATTCGAGTAATACAGATCATGGATACATCTTGTTCTATGAGAGCCTCGGCACCAGTAACAAGAGTTAAGACAACGGCTCGGGATTTAAGATGGTTGGGTATTTCTAATCATTTGGACCTTTTCGCTTCTGTTTTTGTGCTTACTATCTCTCTCTTCTTCTTTTTCTTCCCTTTTCGACCTGTGGCCAGAGCTGTCAAATATCAATGAGATGATGATATGGGTTGTGAAAAATGTATACTTAGGCGGTTCGCGTGTACAGCGGATGGTGGAAGCACACCATTCTTTTTTTTCCGTTCTTTTTCTTTTTAACAATAAGGAAAAGGGTAGTGTATATGGTGAGAAATTTCAGACAGTATTCGTCACGGTTGAGAACATTAAACACTTGAAATGCCATGAAATCGGAATTTGCTCATCGCCATTTTCTCCTGGTGTACATTTCTTCTTTTTCACGGGTTCAATTGTGCAGGTGTTTTGTTATTGTAGTTTATAGCGTGGTACTTGATTCTCTTTTCTGTTGGTCGATGAATTGATTTTGACCTGAATCCGATGTTATAGGATATGGCTTTGCAATTTGAATTCGTTGATCAGTTTATGATCTGAATCTGATAATCGAATTTGATTTCGACCTGAATCCGATGTAACAAGATATGGCTTTGCAAATTTCAATTCGTTAATCGGTCTTATGATCTGAATCCAATAATCAGTGTATATATCATTTTTTGTTGTAGGTATAATTTACCGAACTATAATAAGAACAGAGAGGGGGTGCGGCAACAGCCGAGAAAAGGATTATGAGGGATGTGTTATTCCACCTCATTATGCCTTTATTTATAGTAATAGAGAAGGTTAAATTTTCACCCTAATAAGATTACAACTCTAATAGGATAATATCTAGAGAACTTTAACGAAAAACTCCCGGTACTGTTCACTTTAACGAAAAATCACATTTTAACACTAAAAAGTCAATCCTAGTACTATTCACTTTTCCTTTTATTTTGTCATTATCATTAAAACTCAAAGTTTTCAAGCTCTTTTCATTAGTTTTCCTTAATATCTAACTCTAGAGAATATTCTAAGATATCCCTAGATATACTAAGATTTAGAAAATCACATTCTTAATATAATAGGATTGCAACCACTTTCCCTTGAGTGTGTAAATACTCAAACAAATGGCGCATCAGGTCTTCAGTGATGAAGTAAGTACAGTTGATGAAATCGTCGGCACAATGAGCGAATACGAGTTTCAAATCAACGGAAGAATGCATAAAAGGTAAAACTCACAAAACCTCGCTATGGTGAAACCCAAGGTGGGATTAAAACCCATAGACTAAAGAGAAAAGTGAGAAGTTGAATTGAGTCAAAACTAAACGTCTTCTGGACGCAAGTAGAAGAGCTCACAAGGTTTTGATTAGCCCAAGATGGGTGACTCGTCAAAACCTAGTTAGGTAGCAAAAACCCAATGCGAAAAAATGCTCCTAATCGTAGGGATAAAGAGTAGATTAAGATCAAACGAGTGTACTTCTAGATACTCCCCCCTGAGTTTGATAGAACTTCCAAATGAGAACTATAAGCATTGCATATGAATAGTTAGGCATACCAATTCCTCGGACAAGCTTCTGGAAGGTTGACTTCGGCAGTGACGTCGTGTAGAGGTCGACAAGGTTATCTGGGATTGGCTTCCATGATTTCAATCTCTTGATGCTTTTCTAATGTGAGTGTAGACACAATATGTCTTGGTGTTGCCTTCGTTGATGTATTATGTCTTGGTCGGGTTGATACATGTGGCATAGTCTTCATGGATCGTCGTTGGGACTTAACGATGGATGAAAACAACAAGTATTTCGAATATGCTCAACAAGAGCTCTTAATCGTGTCTCAAGTGTGGCGTAGTGAAGTAAGGTGAGTCTTGGAACGATTCGAAGATTTTGCAACTAAGGTCGTATCGTGGACCTCCAAGATATTGCGATATCCCTAATGGTAAAGACATAACCATTTGGGGATGTGCCTTGTGCGAGTTTGATAAGTAACCAGCGCCAGCATAACAAACAATGAAAGCATCATTTCGAGGATCAAAAGGGTCAGATCCGCTTGGGATGCGTTAGGATTAGCCCAAATCCGTAGTACCTTTCAAGGTAGCGGACAAACATCTTTAATACCAATTTAGCGGCTACGTGTAGACGCGATGCTGCATCCTTACCAATAAATCAACAACGAAGAAGATGTCCTATCTAATGCAATGAGTTAGGTACAACAAAGCGCAAAGTTGAACTCAGATATAGAACTTCATATTCCATAACCTCTTCAAAGGTCTCATTTGCATATAGCTTATGGAAGATCATAGGTATACTCAAGGGTAACACTTTTGGGGTATAGCTTGACTGGTAGACCAAAGTACCTTCAGAACAACGCTTGAACTTCAGGTCAAGGTATAAACAAGTTTTCCCAAGATCCGTCATCTCAAATTCTATCTTCAGGTGCAAGGCAATTTTCTCAAGCTCTTCTAGAGTCTTAGTGAGATCCATGTCATGAACATAAATTGTAACTCTAGCAATTTGGAATAAGACTTCATAGTTTAACACCCAAAGGTGTAATTCATATCCCTGACTGATCAAACAATCACTTAGACATGTAAACCACATCCGCCGGATTACTTCAATCTGCATGTGAACGCCTTCAAATTAGTTGAGAGTATATTCCGTGGTTTGGAACTATTTGAACCAGTCCATGTAATTCTTCGAGAACTTACATGTAAATCTTCATAGCAATATCCCCATGAAGAAACACTAACCACATTTCATAATGCTGCTGTCAATCACAGGGCATTTGAGAAAAACCTTGCGCCGTAAGGTGTGCATCATATCACACTATTTCATTCATCTCAGTACCTTGGGCAATGTAAGAACGATAGGTCCAAACGCACTTTGGTAAGGAATTTAATCTGGACTGTAATTTCGGTTATCCAATCAGTTCGACGTTGTCACTAATCAACGGAACACGGTTCGATATCATCGCTTTATGTCGGTAGCTACCATATAAGTGAAAACATCATTGTTGATAATCTCATTCCAATTCCATTATCTCATCCAAACTAGTATACTGGACCAAGAACTTTAAGTCTTGGGAGTAATCCGGATTAATCTCATGAAATGGAAATGATTTGAGATAACGATCGAGTATGGATTTATTATGTGTCGTGACCTTCCTCTTCTAGGGAAGTGAATCCTATGAACCAAGTGATATGTCGTGCTTCAAGTCGAGACAGATTGATTGGCTATCCGCTTGTGTACTAGACCATCCAACAAGGGCAGCCAAACCGTCCAATAGGAGCGGCGGGGATGTTGACTCGACGTTCATTAAGTATGTCTATCATTGTAGGCATATTTGCAGTTGGTATATGATCTTGTCATTTTAGCTAGATCAGAGAAATGCATCTAGAGCAACATTCTGAAAGCTAGAATTCATCACACTTGCTTATCACACTTGTGTGGTACGGGGATTGAGATGAGACATAGTGGGCAACATCTACACAAATTCGTGTCGTTCTACAATAACATTTATGTTCTTATCTCCCCCCTAACGGCGGAAAAACTGTCTCATTGAAGTGACAATCCGCAAATAAGCGGTAAGGAGATCGCATACAAAGGCTCTAAAGAGCTAGTATGAAGGAGAATCATGATCGACAAAGATTCACATCCTTACATGAGGACACATATTAGTAGGTTACAACGGCGCAAATTGGCACATGGAATGCACACCCAAAACGAGTAAATACGAAGCATCAGGTTCATACCCAGTAACAAACTGTAATGTCAAAAATGGTTGGGTGGCAATGGGCCTAAATGCGGATGGGATAAGTAGGGTGGCGAACCCTTAAAATTGGTCAAGAGGTTTAGTAGCAATGTGTGGACAAACATGTGATCAATTTGTTGATTAATCAACCAAAACCATAAGTATCTATATGGTCCACATTTTGGTTGGATTAGTCCACATATATCCTCTTGAATCCACTGTGAAAAGAGGGTCGTTTCGTATCTTTGTTAGAGATGATTTAGAAATCAACTTCCCAACGAGTATGCTTGGAGAAGTGTACTTGTAGGCACAAGATGCTTACTTCGGGTAAGGAGATGTGTTGTGGCATCATTTTTTGACCTAAGTGTCCCAAAAGGTTGTGCCAAGGCAAGTAAACTGCTCAATCACCAGGCTTTAGGGCGGCCACATGTGGCGTGTTCCCACTTGGGAGGCAGCCCATTGGCCCAAAATAAAGCTTCAGGCTCATTTTTGGAGGTGGTGCAAAGATATTCTACTCTAATTTCCATCAGTGGTTTCATTCATGATCATTGTCATCTCGAATATCATTAAAACTCAACGTCATTCTTTCAGAACAGGGAGAATATAAGGTCTTTTAAATGGTAATTTAATACTATTCATAAAACGAGGAGCATGCCAATGCTCTTAATCAGATTGGATAAACCTGAAGTCGTTGCCAGAGATGTGATTTTAGGTATAAAGTTAGTGTGCGTAGTATCGCATTCATCCAGACTACTAACTTTCCCATATTCATACCTAATCACGTGTTTAATTGAATTCGGTCACTTGTATACAAGAAACATAATTCAATTAACTCATATTCGAGGACAATATCGATAAGATTATCCATAACTAAAACAAACACCAAACGTGAATCTAAGAACATAGAAAAATGTTCACAAAGTAAACCAATGTTACTAAGGTGGATTCGGCCAACATGGCCATTCATGTCAAAATTCTGCTTTTCCAACGGTGTTTGTTGGAGCAAAATTAGTCTTACATATTGACTACTAGAATGGTACTCCTCAACAACATTGGTAGAGGCATAAACAGGTGCATAACCAACGATCAATTCCATCGAGATGGAAGTAGATTTTGCAGGGTTGAGGTTTGGGAACAATATCCCTTATTCTTGAAGTTTTAGGTCTTAGCTGCCAAGGATCACGCTTCGGGCATGATACCACACCTTGGCAGGCCTTGATTTTGAGAGAGATAGACCCATGCTTGGATTCGGTAAGCTCTAGCCGAAGCTAGAGAGGTCTGTTCGGTAGGCCTTTGTTGAAGCATAGCACTACCGTTTGCAGGCCAATTAGGAGGCAGCCCCAATTGGACTTCGTCCGTGAAAAGAAGCAGCCCATGCTGCTGGTTGTCTAACCAACATGAGCTAGTGTGGGCTTTGGGAAAAAAAATAGCCCAGTTGCAAGTAAGAGGGCCGAATAAATAAAAGAAAAAATTACAGGCCATTGGGCTTTTGGTGACACGGGCTGTGCAGCAATCTAGATAGCTGCAAGTGGAAATGGGCCGAGATGGAGCGAGGCCCAGCAGCCGCCGGCTTTAATTTTTGGGTCAAAACACAGAAGCCCAACTAAGCTAGCTTCGGAGAGGCAGATTGAGTTGCGAGAAGCCCATCAAAGTTTGCTGGCTTTTGGAACGGATCGAGGGCTTGAAGCCTATGCACCAGGGACCCAAGCAGCAGGCCTGGTCCAATTTGAGCAGTAAGCCTAAAAATGTTGTCTTGTCGCTAACGCAAGCTTCAGGCTTGGAGCAGTTCGAGGCTGGGCTCAGCTGCAAAAGAAAAAAAAAACTAATTTGTTTTTTCCAAAATTTCTAGGGTTTTAAATACCCTAATTGATTCCAATTTCTTTTGATTATTTGACTAAAAAATTCCACATAGTGATTTTATAAATGCGTAATGCATGAACGTATATATATTGACAAATATATGAACATATACAATATATATATATCGAAAGGAAAATATCAATATAGGGGATTCATGCATTATGGGGAATGTTTTCATGTTTCATAGTCATTTCAAATATCTTAATTTATTTTTAAAAACTTGATTGGCAGAAAATAACTAAGCCTTTGAATTTGTAGAAGATCCTCCTCTAAAAGCTGGAATTGCATCTTCCATGCGTTGTATCACGTTCAACAAAGAAAAATTAAATTGAATCAATAGCATGTAGATCAATTTAATAAAATAATAAATTAATCATAAAAAAATGATTTAAATGTAATACTCCCCTGATTAAAGAACAAACTATTTTTAGCGCAATGTCATGAGCGTGCTGATAACGTGTTGTAGGCCTAATTTATTGACTATAATAGGAACGAAGAGAGAGAGGGGGTGTGGCAACAGTAGAGAGAAAGAGAGATGTCTAATTATGAGGTATGTGTTATTCCACCCCATTGTGTATTTATAGTAGTTGGGAAGGTTAAATCCTTACCCCTAATAGAATTACAACTCCAATAGGATAATATCTAACCCTAGAGAATATTCCAAGATATCGCTAGATACACTAGGATTTACACAATCAAATTCCTAATCTAATAGGACAACAACATTTTCTACAATTTTGAAGAATTATTACAATAAGAGTATCTCGAATCTTTTCCAGATTAAAGCTTAAAAAATTTAAATAATTCTACGTGGAGTGTAACTAATCCAATAACAAAGGTTTCATTTTTGAAGAATTATTATAATAAGAGTATCTCGAATCTTTTCCAGATTGAAGCTTAAAAATTTTAAATAATTCTATGTAGAATGTAACTAATCCAATAACAAAAGTTTCAATCTTGAAGAATTATTATAATAAGAGTATCTCGAATCTTTTCCAAATTAAAGCTTAAAAAATTGTAAAATTTAAAAAAATTCTACGTGGAGTGTAACTAATCCAATAACAAAAGTTTCAATTTTGAAGAATTATTATAATAAGAGTATCTCGAATCTTTTCTAGATTAAAGCTTAGAAATTTTAAATAGTTCTATGTAGAGTAACTAATCTAATAACAAAAGTTTCAATTTTGAAGAATTATTATAATAAGAGTATCTCAAATCTTTTCCAGATTAAAGCTTAAAAAAATTAAATAATTCTATGTAGAGTGTAACTAATCCAATAACAAAAGTTTCAATTTTGAAGAATTATTGTAATAAAAGTATCTCGAATCTTTTTCAGATTAAAACTTAAAATATTTAAATAATTTTACGTAGAGTAACTAATCCAATAACAAAAGTTTCAATTTTGAAGAATTATTGTAATAAGAGTATCTCAAATCTTTTTCAGATTAAAACTTAAAAAATTTAAATAATTTTACGTAGAGTAACTAATCCAATAACAAAAGTTTCTTAAGATAGCCATAGAAGGCTACCGCGAGACAATTTTTATTTTTATTTTCTAAAGAGGATTATATTCGGAACTATTGTATGTCGTCCAAGGTTTAGTATTGAATAGTTTCAGAAGTTTTCCTTGACTTTGCCTGCGTCAACAAACAATTCGTTATTAAAAATAAAAAAAATAAAAAAAAATAAAAAAAAAGCTAAGGTAATTAAACATTGAGAATTTACTGCTAATCGGTCGGTAGTCCTCCTTAGTAAACCGATCGGCAATCAAATCATATGGTTTTATTCTTTTTCCACTGACAATTATATTTTTCCAAAATAAGTTTAACATGAACAAACTAAAACATTTATAACTAAAAAAAGGAGGCTGCACTGCTGCATCCACCTCCGGCGCGACTGTGTAAATTTACACAAATTTATGTTAAAAAATAAATAATGCCCTACAGATTTTACAAGAGGATACGTACGGTGAACTAGAGATCGATCACTCTGGAGCTTCGGTAGGCATGTAAATGTCTTCTTCGTCCAACAATGCTGCAATATCTATGAGGTCGTGATCCATATCGACTCTCCCTTCTGAACTAGTCGTACCACTATCATATACCACCTGCATAACATCAGTTAAAGTTCAACGAAAAACCAGTCAGGCTTATAAAGTGGATGAAAAATTCAAACCAATCACCAACGCGGACATATATGCTTTACCTTGGTTTCCTGTATCTCAGTAACAACATTCAGCAGCCGACAGTATTGATCTCTTGCTTCAGGATATTGAACCATGGACTTCACCCTGGCAAGCGCCTTTTGCAACCTTTGCTCTGTTTGCTTCCTTCCTTCTTTCAGTACATCATAATCATCATCCTTCGATGATGAAGCTTGCATACTGGGGGCTTCAGTAAGCGGTTCTGGCTTGAACCCACGCAAACCACTTCCTTTTCTTCTCCAACGCAAAATTATCTTTTCTACAATTCCTACGGACCAGACTATCTTTCTGTAGTTTTTCCTCACCTGGTGGCCTCTTACATGAGCCTGTTATCAAGAAGGTAGAAGTTCAACTTCCAGAATGGGTCTGAGCACAGAACAATGTTTATGGGAGAAATACGGAGATAATTAAAGGCCTCAAAAATCGAATCAACCCACAAATCATATTAACAAAGAGAATCATGGTAACATACCTGAATTTTGACAATACGTTGTCGGATTATCAAATAATCTTTTCTACCCTTCCAACTACGGAACTTATTTTGTATTCGAATTGCAGCAGCATCCACATGCTCATCACGTTTCCCTGGCTTATGTGACTTGACTGCAATCATTGATAGAGCATCTTCATCTGAAATTCCAAAGTTATCACTACCATATTCTTTCAACTGCTTCAGCTGGAAAGATTTTACCCTGAACACTTGATGAATACGAGCAGCAGCTTGGGTAGCATTACAGACAGCAGTTAAAGAATCCCTCAGGGAAAGCCCATCCGTTAAATCCCCATTCCCGATAGGAGTTGCAATTTGTTCTGAAACTGTTCGTACTGCATTGGCCCCTGAAATATCAGCATTATTGTCTTCCTTGATATCCAAATTAAGAAATGAAAGTTGGTCACTCAAAGCAGATTCTGCAAGATAACCAGCAATTCCCTTGTGGCCCTGTGCAGAAGCTAGGTCTGCAGGTGTTCTTCCATTAGGATATTTGGTTCTTGGATCTGTTAATAATCCGGGAGCTGCACCAAGAGAGATGAGGGAAGCAACTGTGCGCTCTCTGATATTAATTACATGAACAGAAGAAAATGAAAACAGAAAACAAGTTAAAATTAGATAAAACTAAATTAACAAGTCAAGAATGGAGATAATATCTAATGCAAGATTCTGAGAGCTGTCCTATTTGAGAAAATCCTGGCACAACGATCTGAACCAGATACATAGAAGTAAATGCATTCTCTTGATCTACGGTCTAGCTTTTCATACAAAAGGATAGTGTTTTTTTTCTCTTCTGATTTCTTCATATTTAGAGAATAACATTCTCCTTTTGTCTCTCTGGTGTATTAACTGCAAGTTTACGTAACTTTTAATATCCATCTCGGGCCTCTTCTTCCTACAATAGCTCTGCAAGTTCTCCTTTTTTTTCTTTCTTTTATGCTTTCTTTTCATTCATCAGTTTGTTTTTAAGCAAGTAAATTGTTGATGGTAATAGTGAAATAGTAGATTGTAGCTGGTGGCTCACATGCTGAAAGAAGAATACTACAGAAGAATAGAAAGGAATGCAGAGCAGCACGGAAGTTCAAAAAAGGAAAGAAACTTTTCTATGGTGCTCACCTGCCACAAAAAGCTGCCCAGTGAAGAGCTGTCCATCCATTAATGTCACGAAAATTGACACTGACTCCGGCAGTTATTGTGGGCAGTAAGACCCAATCATAGCCAAGAGCAGCTCCAAAATGTAATACACCTTGGCCACCCTCGTCTAGTACACTAGGGCCTTTTCCACCAGCAGCCAGCTTTTGCAAGAGCCATGCATGCAACTCCTCTTTAAGTAGCTGTTGAAGCAACTGGTCCTCTACTCTCTCCAAGGAAAAGTCTTCATCTGACGTAAGTTGTAGCATCTTGTCCCACTCACCATTGTCATTTTTCAGCAACAAATCAATTTTACTGATTATCTCAGAATTCTCTGCTACGCTGGTGGGATCAAAAGTTGGAGAGCTAGAGCTTAAAGACAGTAATTTTCCAAAGCGCATATTTAATATTTCATTTGTGCAGCCACTGTAATCATCTTTAACATCATAATCTGGTATTTGCCCGACTCGGTATTCAAATTCCCTGATTTCACTACAAGCCAGCCTATTGGAACATGTGACGTAGAAAGGAATTCTCCCAGCCTTATGGATGGGAGTATAACAACGAAGAACACCATCTGCTATAACCTCAGCAGGAACTTCAACTTCCCCAAACATGCATGACCACTTACAACTTTCTGCTTGTTGACTCTTCAAAAATCTTCCTGTGATCAGAACCTGCATAAATTGAGTTCACAATGAGACAATTTTTGATACATGAGAAACTTGAGGATAACTCTTACACAAAAGTATAGCAAGGAATATGGAAGACTAAGTTACTCTTTACCTTGATTTCAGAGTTTTCATATGCCCAGTTTGGTGAGAAATCAATAATGCTAAAGAGCTGGTCCTGGGAAAGAGAAGGCCCCAGCATATAGCTATCCAAGCGTACTTGAAGAGGAATACTGGACTCATCAACCCCACTGTCACTTTCAACAGTATCCCAGTACGTCTCTGAATTAGATTGTGTCTGTGTCTCTTCCATGTCTCCAAGTTCTTTGCTCATCCACCGGCTGAAACTGTCAAGCTTCTTCAAGCCTTCATCTAACAAAGGCTTTGTAGCAAAAGTGTGATTGTATTTTCCCTCTATGGTTTCATTTCTCTTTGAAATAGACTTAAGATGATATTCTTGCTCAGTGTTTGAAGGCTGTATTTGAAGGTCATTTGGCATAGAATAATTATTTGTCTCCTCAGAATCCACACGGCACACCGGAGAATTGAGTAAATTAGAATCATCGACTCCTCCATGGAACCTTGTGGTGACATCATATGCTGTGTCTGAATGCAAGTTCCAATCCACAGGCCAGCTGCATGAACCAGAAGAGTTGGCTTCCAAAGTCTGTTGGAAAGTCAAACCGAAGGGTGAACAAACAGAAGAATTTGAAAAAGCAGAAAACAATCCATTAAGAAGAGCCGTACTCATGCTCCCCACTAAACCTGCAGCAGGGGTGCCAAAGTAATGGAAGGGGAACCCAAATAGTTCCCCTCCGTAAACTTGTATTCTGAGTATGCTTAAATAACCAATAATCGCATACATTTATTTTATTTATTTGATATACCATTAACAAACTACAAATTTATAAATATTTAGGCAGGATTTTAGGACTTTGCAAGCATATGGCAACGATAACCATCACTAGAAAGTTTTCAAGTGCAGAAAACAGGATATTGAAAACTTCAAACACACTAGACCATCGCATTAGCCAACTACATGATTAAATGACTCACAATAAAGGATGATGACTGGAAAGCCCATATATACAGATAACTTATGCAGAAGTACCACATAACCTAATTACATTGATAATTTTCATTAAAAATTAAAATCCCATCATAATAAGTTCTAGAAACTTGGAAATATCAGAAATAATTTAAGAACTGACATCTCAAATATTTGTTTGAGTAGTTGGAAACAATTAGACTAATTTCTTGTCAAACTCCATGCTTAATTAGGTTTGACCATGTGTACAGTTTTCTCACACATAATCAGAATCAGTATATGCTTCCATGATCTTTGATATTGTCAGTGTAAATGAATTCTAAAAATCCAAACAAAAAACCTGATGGTAAAAAATATCTTCTATGGTGAATCCAAGTATATTAAACTGATGAAAAAGAATATCTTTTATGCATGCTTCACCAGTTTTCACTTGTGAATGTCCGTCGTCAGATTCCAAAACAGATATACCATCCTTAATAGTTATTACACAAGCTTGTAGCCATAGCCCTAGAATAAAAAATTTGTCATGAGCAGCATTAAATGTGCAAGTAAACTTCCCCTTACCTGCCAGCTTTGTTGGACCCTTGGTTTATCCTCGTAGATCTGCTTTTTACCAAAGTTGTCTGTGAAAAGGTGCCCAAGCGTCTCATTCTCTTGCTGAGAGATAATTCCTATTGAATCAGAATGTGTTGCTGAAATTGATGGCTGAAAAGGCAAAGATTGAAAGCCAGTAGTAATATTCCCCAAGGCACCATCCCATACTGCGGAGTTAAGATTTTTCCTGGGATCATAGGTAACGCCAGCATCATTACCATCTTCCTTCCTATATGCTTCAGTACGTGAGCTAAAACTCACCCCAGGAACGGCCGACAATTTTTCTTGATATTCATCTGTTTTCAATGATTTTATCATGAACTTGGTCCATTTAATTCAACAAATAGTCTAGCTATTTAAAAGCACCAATGCATTTACAAAGACAATTTATAGAAAATACAAGTAAAAAGTTTACTTGAAAATGACATCGGATAGAATGCATTAGAGAATCCAGCATTGATCTTCTCAGCCTTAGGCTGTAGTAATTCGAGAAAAGGTTGTAACTGGGAACTTGCTTGGTGTTTATATGCTGCATCATGTACCACGTTAAGTTAAATTAAAGATAACTGCATGAAAGATATATATATATATATATATATATACACACATATATGGAATAAGATCAAGGGACAAATATTTTTACAATACTTTTACACTCTTTTTAAGCCTTTTGATTACATGACATCCAATGGTTCTTATTTATTCATTAAATGACATGGTAATATTAAAGATAAAATAAAACTGGAAAAAAAACATAAATTCTGGAAAATTAAAACTAAAATTAAAAAAGGAAGAAACCCTAGTCATATGCAGTCCTTGTTACATAAAATAAGATACATTACGTACTAGCTTTAAAAGCTGGTACGAAGAATAATAAGATACACTGGAATGGAGTACTAGGGTTTATGCCGTTCACATCACTTCTGTGCAAATGGAGTATTCTCTCTGGACTCAGGAAATTGAAAATGCGATAATCCCATTTTGCAGGTTTATATTTTCACCTTTGAATTCTACATAGTCAAATTTGTAGAACTAGATTTTGGTTTCGCAAGTCCATAATTTGTAGAACTAGATTTATTTGCACCTAAATGATTTGATTTAATTATTATTTTTTATATGATTAATATCAAGATTGGCTTGGGTGTATTGTTGTTGCTGCTTGACAGCATTGTTTAGGGTCTTGATTCAGAATTCCATTTAATTAATAATAATAAAGGGGGCTGTTTTGTTACACAAATATGTGTTAGTTAAAATCCACATAAGCATCCATGTCTTTTAATGAATAAATAAGAACCATTGGATATCATGTAATCAAAAGGCTTAAAAAGAATGTGAAAGTATTTGTAAAAATATTTGTCCCTTGATCCTATCCCTATATGTGTGTGTGTCTATATATATATATATATATATATATATATATATATATAAAGGTAAAACTGGAAAATGAACAAACAAGTTTAGTTCTACCAAAATAATTATAAGAGAGGAAATTATTGACAAATGTGGTAACAGAAATGGACAACACACCTGATTCAGCATCTTCGAACTCTGATGCTTGAGCACTACTCAAGCTCGTTGTATCAGCAGCTTGGGAACACATTTGGAAATTATTTGGATTGAAACTAGAAGAAACAGAATTGTCCATCTCAGAATTGAGTGCGATTTCTTCAGTTTCATGGGAATAAGGAACAGCTTCTTCAGTGCCTTTAAAATGGTTATAGTTTGTCCTATTTCCCTGAACAAGCAATGAAAATAAATGAGGAAACCCAGAATATAAATAAATATCCATAAGATAAATAAAAAGTGGGAAGTGGACCAAAAGCCGAGCACGAACTTCTCCTCTTTCTCTGGTACTCCTTTTACACTAAGTGACTAATTTATTAACAAGTTTTCGAAATTGATTCAAACATGAATCACAGGTTCAATTCAAGTATTCAAAAATGCACGAGTGAAAGTATATATAACATGAGCAGTTGCTTTTAAATGACATGCACTTTTACCTTGAAATGGAATAACAATAACTCTTATGATATTTTGGGTCCAAACATATTTTAAAATGATGATAACAAAGGGCTGGAAGAATCACACAAACAAAGACGGCAAACAACAAGAATGAAATGAGTAGAATAATGCATAACCTTAACTTCCCGGTAGTGGACAAGAACTATGTGTTGCAGATCCCTGCAGCAATGACCAAGTAGGTCAGATGTGGGTATTCAAATGAGCAGGCAGCCATGGGTGCCTGCTTGTACTTGCAAACACATCCACAAACACTGCTAAGGCTGAGAACCAAAATCTTTGATAGATTTGTTGCATATAAGCAATTATAAAATACAAACTCACTCCTCAAGCATCCAATAACTGCGTCTTTGGAAATTTTCATTTTCTTCTCCATGTGCATAATAGCAGTGCAATACATCAACACTTCCAGCCTGAAAGGATGTTCAATTATTATTCAACCAATTTGATTAAAAAAACAAAGGATTTATTAACGAATTAACTCTTGACACAAGCCACAAAAACTTGAGAAATCTTTAGTATCTAATTGTTACCGCCTACTTAATGAAATCTTAAACCAATTTTCTTTCCCCCTCTGTTAAGCTGCAATTTTATTCAATGAACTTTTTTCCTTGACATGGGTACTTCCTAACATTTAATTTTGGGATAAAATAAGGGTGCAGACTTGCCGCAACAAGTTGAGCTTTGGACTACACAGAATTGGCTGGCAACTTTTTTGAGCTCAAGCGAAATACCAGCCTTGAAATTTCCACCAAGCTATATCACAGCCTGGATTCAGACCAAACTAAATTCGTGAGTGTGAGCTATAAAATAGATTGAATATAAATCTATAAAGGAGTGACCTAAATCGTAAGTTCACCAAAGACCTTCATGAATACTCACAAGTGGATCATTCATTTGTATCCCTAACATGAAAGTTTTTCAATTTAAAAAGAATTTGTAATGAATGCAATTGCATAACCATTATATAATTTAAAGCCACAACTGTGATTTCCTAAGCCTTAACTGCCCACAACACCAAATTAGAGCTATTGACATTCGACATCAGAATCTCCCACATCAATCTTATACCAGAGTTCTTCCCCTCTATTTAATTAAGTTTGGTATTTAGGTTACTTACTTTTGTCAAAATCCTTGGGCCAAAAAATAATTTTCAGGATAAAGTTATAACATAACGTAGCTCCTAAAAATTATTCAATCAAATTTGATGTGAAAAATTGTCATAATATATTTATATGTGCTTTGTAAAATCTATTACAGCATTCTTTGATGATTACCTTAAGTCTCTCATGGGCTTCCCTCACTGTCTTTCCATCTTTTTTCTTCCTCCAGTTATGGCCATCTTTCCTGAAATATCTAAGCACCTTCCGATCAAATAGAAAAAGCGATCCACCTAATACAAATGACGTGTGTCAACCAATAGTAGGTATCCAAAGGTAAATGCAACAATACAACAAAGCAAGCTGCAAATCAAATTTCCGCAAACATCTCAAAAAATTTAAAATTAGTGTAAATGCATTTACAACTTCATGTGATGCTATTATATACGACCTTAAAAAGGAAAATCGTGAGCCTTTACAGGCAAAAGTGAATGCATTAGTGCCTACTAAAAACAAATCAAAGACAACACAAGACTCAACTATCATGTCAGACGGCAATGAAAAAACAAAGATGGTTAAACTGATTTTACTGCTTCTTAACACAAGCACCAATTGACAGATAATCCCTAGTCACAATGTTATGAGAAGAAGTTTCAATACATGTCCCAAAAGGAAGATTTAGAGAATGATGCACAAAGAAAAACCAAACATAAAAAAGGTGTCCTGACGTGCCTTAAAATGTTTCAGAGTTAAGATTTTTAAAAAAGAAAACTACCAGGCCTACCCTCCTATTAAATCATTGTGCAAGCAGAGGGAAGACCATGTTCTACAAAATAATCCGCAATGTTTGTTGACAACTGTACAGATTACTATCACACATACCCATTGAAAGACAAGCTTCATTACAATTACTTTTGGGGGTGAGACCAAGAACGCACCTTCCATGTAACTTTTGAGTAGCTGGAAATAGTAAGAGAAATACTCAAAGCTGGGAAAGCGCTTTCTTAGGCTCCAAGAGAATTGAGAAATTTACTTAGAAAACCAAAGTTAAGAAATCTTGCAAATTAATGATTTTTTATGTGATAGAAAGTAGAGACTTCAATAACAATATTTATTGCTAAATCCAATGCAGCTGAAAAATCATACCGGGTGGCATATTTGCAGGCTCTGAAGAAATGTCAAATTTTTGGAAATTTCGAAGAATTTCACATATCTCAGCCGGGCGTAGCCAGCGATGTTTAGCTTCTAAGAGTATCTGCGCAATATCTGCATTCAATTATTACATCACATTAGAAAATATCCATATTCTATATATAAAATAGATAATAGTGCATTATTATGCTTGACCTACTGTCATGATTATAGACAGATTTAAAGCTAAAAGACAAAAGATAATTTACAGGATGGACTCCTCTTGACCTAGTGGTAGACTTGTTGACAACAACTTCAAAGATAATCATCTGATTCAGGAGTTCCTCCAAAATTTACTTCATGTATCGAGGAATAGAACTGACTAATCCTAAGGCAAAGGGTCGAGAAACTCAAGGCCACAATTCTTGAACAACTTGGAGTTGGGCCTTCTTTTCGCACTATTACGAAAACAAAAATAATGGGAAAAATAGGATTGACTATGGATTTGAACCATAGCACATGGTTTCAGAAAACAGTACATTTTCCCAATCTAAATAGATTCATATAACTTCGTATTTATAATCAAAACTGTTTATATTATAAATCACTTTGTAAAAATCATCTCTATAAAAAATGAATTAAAACTAAGGTCGTTTAGTCAATCAACGATAGCAAACAGTTCATAATGCTTTTACCGAATTTGTCCATCTGTTTTTTATAGTTTGATGACCAAATGATCTCATATTTTTTTGTAGAGTTGATCTTTATAAAGTGATTTATAATATCAAAGGTTCTAATAATAAGCTTGAAGATCCATGAATCGGCCACAAAGTGAATTGAGGAGGAGTTCCTCCTCAACAATTGAGGAGCCAAGTTAATCCCTTATTTAATTTTTAGCTTCCTTGGAGACCTTAAGACAGAAATAAGGAACATGGATGAGACGATTTACCATGTCATACTCTCTCAAGCAATCAAATTGGCTAAAATGAAAGAAACCACATCAAGCCACAATCTTAATAACGGAGCACATTTATCATAACTAGACATCCCAGCCTCATCTTGCCAGCTAATTTGAGGTCTAAGAATTCAAGGAACCAAAAGAAAACCCACTAAGAAGGCCTTGAACCAGTTTAAAGAAAGTCTTATGCAAGAATCAACATCTACATCTTTTTGTAGCAGACCGTGAGGAAGATGAACCGCCTGCATACTAGAGGAATTAGACAACTTCTTGCAAACGTAGAGAGTGGCCTTAGAGATTTTTGTCCATCCCTTATAAGGACATGTAGCCCACAAAAGATAACCAGGATTGTCAAGAAATGTCATTGATCATCATGGTGAACAGTGGGAGCACCCACAGATTCCTGGATCTTTAAGGCGCAGAACAAGGAGGCTGAACCTAAGAGCCCACAGCAAGTGTGGCAGATTGAAGTTTAGTAATTAACACTAAAGATCCAGATTTCTAACAGGCAGTGCGGATCAAAACAATATGAGGCAGAAATGAGAATTCTGCCATTGGTAGCTTGTAACAAGGTACTAAGGATGGATAGACAATAAGGGATCCATCTAGGCTTTCATGTCACCAACTTAAGAAGAAAACTGGGAAACCTATCCCTCCAGGAACTCAACTACCATTAGCGGGAAAGGAAGGTCGGCTATTAGCAGATTCTATAGCCATTAGAGGGAGAAACTGCCAGGTACTTAAGTGCTATTCCAAGGGTCAGAATTAATACTAGAAAATGCTACTTGAGAACATAGATCATGCATTGCAACCTAATTTCCTCGTTTTTGTTCTCGAGGACACAGTATGGAGGGATGAGGTCCATTGTCATTTTCTAAAGAAGTAAAGAGGAGTTAACAATGGTTGGCTGCTATTGTTGATGCTGATGTCATGCTAAAGCTAGCTGCACAACTAAGCCTACGCTTTGACTATTAAGTGCCAAAGTGGTGAGTGGCTACTTCTGCTGCTTCACAAGAAGAACGCTGAAAAAGGATCTACGGACCTACGCTTTGACTAGGAAGCTCGTCTTAATTCTTTAGTTGATGCTATTCTGCGTTCATGGACATAAATTTGAATGTTTGATTCGAAGTTGTATTATTCCAACGCAACACCATATAATCAGAGTAGGCTAGAGTTTTTGATATGGTCAGTTGGGAGAAGTTAGTTTAGTACTTGATTGATTACTTTGCTGGCAGCCTATGATTTCCAATGAAGATTGAGAAGTTCTTCTCCTTCCATAAGAAAATAATACGCAGCCAGTAGCTCCAGACCGGACTAGACTAAGTGTGACGCTGATTGGATAATCAAAAAGGGTAGGCTGGCTGGAATTGAAGACTGTTTCAGTTCTCAATAGCATTTCCATCGTTTGGCAAAAGATATAATTTTTTTCAAAAAATAAATCACAAGATTACCAATAAATCTCAAATTTTCTCAGCAACAGCAGAGAAAACAACAGAAAACCTAAAATTCAACTTGGATAAACAAGTAACACAAGAAAATGATAAATGAATTACACAAAGTTATATATAAAAGCAAAGAAAAACAGTAAACAAACTTACCCAATTGATTACCAAGACCGTAGCGCTTGATCTCCGCCATGAACTCAATATGGGTTGCAATCACTGTAACCAGAAGCAGCAGAACTAAGTTGAACTTGTATAAAATTCACTCAAACACAGACACCAAAAAGTTGAGCCTCCATTGAAATGTAAAAGCGTGTGATGAAGACTGCAAATAAAGGGAGAAACTTCTGGGGTGAGAAGGGAAATAAAGGAAGGTTCTGAGAAAGGTGAGAAAAATGCAGCAGAAATGGAATGGAAATAAGGAAAGTAATGAAAAGTGTTTTAACCGTAAAAATAAAATAAAGGGTAAAGTGGATAAAGGGTAAAATGAATAATATTAAGGTTGATTTTTTTAGTGTAAAAATATAATTTTTCGTTAAATTAAACAATACCGGAAGCTTTTCGTTAAAATTTTCATAAAAATTTCATAAGAAGGATGGTAACTAATTTTCTGACTCGTCCACACTCGTTTCATAAGGAGGACAGTAACTATTTTTTTTACTCGTCCTTACTCGTCTGTTTGTGTGTGGTGTATGAATGAGAAGAGTGTTCATACTTTTCGTATATAAAATTTGGGTTCTTGAAAAGTCTGATGGCAATGAATGCCCACACAGTATGTTAGCAAAAGTCTTCAGCATGGGCAGAAGTTTTCAATGCCCATGCAAAGTGAAAGTTGAATACATAGAGATTGTATAGTCAGACGAAGTGTCGTAAATTTCAAAATGCATTAACTGCATCAGTTTGGAGTTGCTCTATAAATAGAGCACTCCGCATGTTTTCATGTAACAGAAAATATAAGAAGAAGAGAACGAGAGAAAAATATCAGTAACATCATCTATTCCTCTGCCTTTTATTTGTTATCCTCTTGTGCTATATTTTTAGTGTGACATTTAACATCTACCTTGCACCTACCGTTAAAAAGGTTATCTCTCTAACTTTGACCTATTTATAACATGGGCCACTTTTTTTGACGTAAAAATTTGGGATCGTTTTCGTCTATCGGGGATTTTACTTCCTTTCTTCCTATGTCTTGTCCCTTTTAGTATTTTCAAAATTGGTTTCAAATTTAGGGAGTTTTGGTTTTAAACTAGCTTAAGCCTACCACACACTTTGTGTGTGAAGCAGTTTTTATTTGTTTTTTAATTTGTATTTTATTAAGAAATTATATAAGAGAGAAGTTTGAGAGAAATGTGAAAAAGAGAGAGTGATAGAGAGAGAAAACATGGAGTGAAGAGATGAGTCATACTAAATCTTATTTGGATTCTACAATATCTTTTAAACAGTTTGTAAGTTGTAATGTATAACTTGAAAGTCAAGTAGTCTTCATTCCTTACTACAATAAGTAAAAGGCATAATGAGGTGAGATAATACACATCACATAATTCACTAAACTCTCTCATTTTTCTCTGCTTGTCAAACTCTTCCTCTCTATTATAATTCTTCAATTAACTATACCGACAACACGTTTTTGACGTTGCGTTAAAGAGAGTATGTCCATCTTTAATGAGGGAAGTGTCACGTTTCAACCATTCTTATTATGGTTCACTTATTATAACAGATGTTCTGGATTTTTTCATAGACTCACCTTCACAAGTTGGGGTTTCTTTAGAGGTTCTAAATGAACCAGCCTTATCAACTCCAATCCAAGCACATCTTTAATCCACATGAGATCGAGCGCTCACACCCTTCACCACCTCCCTTTCTTTGCCTCTTTTTCCCTGCCCATTCAACCCTCAATCTTCGACAAAAACACACCCATTAAATTGAAAAAATTAAAGGTACATGATTTACCAACTCCCAATTAATCCACACTGAAATCAACCCTCCCGCCTTTTACCAGCTCTCTCTGCCTTTCTTTCCAGGCGAAGGCAACCCTGTGGATGCAAATTTCCGTCTTCTTCTTCTTGGACAAAATTGCACCTACAAAACAAATAACACCTTAGGTCAAGGCCAAGAGCCTCACG
This sequence comes from Pyrus communis, assembly GCF_963583255.1. Taxonomy (NCBI): domain Eukaryota; kingdom Viridiplantae; phylum Streptophyta; class Magnoliopsida; order Rosales; family Rosaceae; genus Pyrus; species Pyrus communis. Next base: position 15,855,102 of record NC_084818.1, read on the forward strand.
CGCCCACAATGAATTGGGGTTGGGGGGGGGGGAGGGCTTAGGCTGAAGAACCTCCGATGCCAAAATTAGAATTTTGAGGGAAAAATGTTTGGAGAATTTAGATAATTTTGCAAGAGAGTTGGAATTGAGTTTTGGAGAAAATGAGATGGTATTTATCGGGGTGTGGCCGGCCCCTTTGGGAGGATAGGGACCGGCCACTTGGATGGTTTTTTGGGTGGGATTCATGATTTGTTAGCTAATTAATAAATTAATTGGGTAATAAATCAATTAATTACTAATTAATATAATTATAAATGAATGATCTGGAGGTTACCTTGTGGAGAAGATTTGATGAGAATGGATGAAATAGGTTTTGAATAATTACCTATTTTGAGCACTTTTGACCTTGATTGAGTCATGATTGTCCACTGCTCGAGCATAAGAGTTCTGATATTCCTCGAGAGTAATTTTGTCCTTTTTACCCTAGAATCCACATGTTGCCTCCGTATTTTTGTCGATTATTTTTTGCTCCACAAATGCCCCTACACTTGTTGGGCTGCTCGCAGGAAAAGGTAGCAGGTGTAGAAATCTTCTTGCTTTAGGAAATGTAGGATTGTTTCCTATTTTGATGTAGATTCTCTCTTTAATTGGAAATTAGATCATTCTAGGAAAGGGAAATAAATCACTTCTAAAGTCTATTTAAGTCTACCTTAAGTAGATAATTAAATCAACTTTAGAGAGCAATTTATTCTACCCTACAAGAGAGAGAGAAACCTAGAGGATATTTGTTCCCCCTTGATGCGAGAATTATACGCACACAAATTAAACCCTCTTTTTGACAATTGTAGTAAGTATGTAAGTAGGGATCGTTCTGGACCGGGGATTAGGAGGGATTGTTAATCACTTGGATTTGACTCAAAAACGCTAAAAACACAATCTAAAACACTATACTAGACTCAAAGAATGCAAAACTAAACTTTAAAACACTAAGACAAACCAAAGACTCAAAATGCTTTAAAGCATAAACTAAATTGATTTCTAACTAAATTGAACAATAAGGTAAAGGGGGATTTAGGTTTTGATTAAACTAAATGACAGATTGTAAATTAAAGCATAAGGAAATGAAGTAAACACAAAATGAATGAATCAACAGCTAATAAAAAGAGATAGCACAAATGGAGATGAAGCTAGAAATTCGATTTCACCATTGCTAAGCCAAGTTCATGCTTGTTAAGTCAGATTATACTCATCCCTCTACTTATTTCTTGGGTTTGTTTCACTTAGATATGATCAGCCATATGATGTGTGGATTTGATCAAATGTCTCTAATCATGAGCCTAATTGTGATGTGCAACTTTGGTTCCTAATCAAGACTATGTAGTGCACAAGAAACTTTCACAAAACCAAAGGGAACACTCGGTAGAATGTTTGCAAAACATTCCCTTCATTCATTCACATATCTACCAAGATTATGCATGATGTGTGCTTTAATCTTGGCTAAACAACCTGTGGTTAATTCAAATGATGATCAAGCATTAAAATCAACACACTAAGTCACAATTAAATCGGAGAATGAAACAAGAAATAGATAGATTAAATGAGAATTCCGAATTAACTACATGACAATCTTGCAAGGCTACATCGAATCCCTAGAGAGAGATTAGTTACACTTCATGTTTACAAAAGGTTTGACATAAAAATATATAACATGAGTGAACATAGGATTAAGAAGAAAGAACCCTTGAAGCAAAACTGATGTCGAAATCCTTTAAGAAATGGGAGAGTGTATCTAATGGAATGAAGCCGAGAGGAAGTTCCTCATGGTACAAAACAAAGAGAATCAAAGAAACACCTAAACATTCCAACAACTCAAACTTGAATTGTATGAACGTTTAGGCCCTCTTATCTTCCTCTTCGTCGTAGCACAAGGTCTAAAGGATGTTGTTGGTGTGTTGAATGGATTGGGGAATTATGGAAATGGATGAGGAGTGGTGTTTGGATTATAAGGGAATGGTAGCTCAAGGCAATGAGGAAGATTGGATGTGTTTGTGATGTGTTGTGTATGAAAATGAGATGTGATTTTTGTGTATGAATGCATGGGTTTTTATAGGGGGAATGGGAGAATATGTGGGTGATTGTTTAAGAGTGAATGTGGTTGTTATGATTGAGAGTGCATGTGGATGAAATAATGATGGAAAAAGAGCTAGGTTGTTGGTGTGTGAATGCATGTATTGAATTTGTGGTGCAATGATGAAAGAGTAAGTGCATGTGTGTATGAATGGTGGTGCAATGATGAAATGATGAAGTAGGAAGGTGGAAATGCATGTGTTGAATTGGTGGTGCTGATGAAAGAGTAAGTGCATGTGTATGTGAATGGTGGTGCAATGATGAAAGAGTAAGTGCATGTGTGTGTGAATGGTGGTGCAATGATGAAATGATGAAGTAGGAAGGTGGAAATGCATGTGGCTAAGGGTTGTTGATTGGGCTAGAGGTTTTGCATGGCTCAAAGGATTGTTTGATTGGGCTAGGCCCTTTGTTTTATGTCCAAAGTGCATACAAGGCTTTCAAATTCGTCCAACACTTTGGCTCCAAGCATATGCTATTCATTCCAAGCCCAATTTTGCTCCAAAATGCTCCAAAATGCATCTTTTTGCTTCCTTAGCCATATGAACCTAAAAACACACGAAAATGGCTTAAACTACTAAAACAACTATGAATTAACAACATAGATGCACGAAAACAAGCTAAGTAAGTCGCCTAAATATGCTCCTATCAAATTCCCCCATACTTAGCTTTTGCTAGTCCTCGAGCAAAACAAAATAATAACAAATAAACAAAACGACACTAAACAAGTAAAACACAACCTAAACCTTCCAACAACCGTCTTAGGGATTTCCAATGCACATGACAAGTTAAAAATCATTATTCTCACAGATTTTAGCCATCTTTACACTTAAGTACATTCTTAATCATAGTCACCACATACTAGTTCACAATTAAGCAATTAAAACACATTTCAAATGTAGTAACATGCTTTAGAGAATTCCTTACTAGAATGCACTCTATTTTCACACAGATTTTCTGACTACACACCCTACACTAGTTATATGTGAGAGATTGATGTAAACATGAAAGACTAGTATCTCACATATGTTATAACAAAGAAAGCATTTTCTGGATTTACAATAATGACATGAATATGATCTCATGAATGGAATGCTACTACTTAGAATGAGAACCAGTGATTCCATAAGCTCATATCAAATCCAAACTCCACATTATTGAACACATAACGATCAAGATAGAAGTCAAAGGGGTGTAACGGGGCTAGGGTATTGGTTAACAATGAAAGGTGAAGGATAAACAAACATTCTTAAAGCAATAGTGAGCAAAGTATTGAATTAGTCACTTAGAATTCCCTTTAGAGCGCGGAAAACAACTTTTAGACTAATAGGGGAAATTCAAACAACTCTTATTTTTCTTTTCTTTTTCATTTTTTTTTTCAATTTTTTTTTTTTTTTTTTTTTTTTTTAGCCGTGCCTATGGCACAACAACTCTCATCAATAATCCTTCCCCCACACTTATTTTCTGCAACATATTAATCAAAAAGGAATTCATTTTCCGTCATGCTTACTATGCTTTAAGAACAAAGGCATGGATGGTCCTATTCTAGGCTAGGTAAGGATAACATGGGTTAACAAAGAACATAGGCTAAACAAGGGTCAAAGGGGTTAAAACTTACAACAAATACGAAATATGGGAAGTAAGGCTATTTGGCTATGGTGGCAACTACACAACTTTATCTTGATATATGTTATGCAATTCAATGCTTTGAATGAAATGGATATAAGTTCTAGCATTTAGTTCTAGCATGATACAATTGCATTCTAAGTAGCAACCAAGCAAGGAATAATGAGATCATGCAACAACTTTAGAAAACAAAGAATCACAGAAAATAACTCTCCAAAGAATGTTTAGGCTCAAGTCTCACAAGGTTGTAGCGTTTGTTTGAGTTTCTTCCTTCAAGCATGTTACAAAAACGAATTTTTCTTTTATGATTGCATGTGAAGTCATACATTATAACCATAACCAAGCATATACCAAGAGTAAATCAAACTTTCATCCATGTTTATAACTCTTTTTAACCGTCATGCAATTACAAACCAAATCCTTATCATTGTGTTGGAAGGTACCCTAAGACACAAACACACAAAAACGACTCAAAACACTCTTTTTAGGCTTTTCAAAACATTTTTTTCAAATTTTTATGTGATTTTCGGAGTTATAAAAAAAAACACACTAAAACACTCTAAAACAATTTAAAAACACCTTAAAACAACAAGGAACAACATTTGAAGTTATGGGTGATAAAATCCCACGAATTTGCATTAACAACATTAGTTACCCCCCCACACTTAAATCAAACATTGTCCTCAATGTTTTAAGCATAGATTCACACAAAACATAAGTAAACACACAAAAAAACACTTAAACATACTAAACATGGCAAAATGTAATTAACAAAGAGAAGAGTTTAGGGACGCAAATCTGGTTATGGAGTGTAAATCCCTCTTCTCCTTGGTGATTGCATTGAGGCATTGATCTTGGTGATTCCACAGGCTTTCTCTTGAACTGGTTTCCGCCCATCGTTGATTTTCCTTTGTGCTACATAATCTTGAACTGGGCAGCAGGATTCTTTTGGTCTTCCCCGAAGGTCTGAGCTTACCCCTTTTATCTGTTTCTTTGTTCAATCTTTGCAGGAGTGGTCCCTTCTCTGGAAGTGTATCAACCGTTGAAGATGACTACTCGAGAGCAATGCTAGGTAAGCAATCAGGAATAGATTCCAGGCAGTTGGCTCCAGAACAGAAGACTGACTCCAAGTGCTGGCTGATTGCTTCTTTCACTTTGCCATGCGAGTAAGAACAAGGACAAAGAAAAAGACAGGGAAAGAGCATGATATGAGATACTTTTGCTTTTGACCTTGATGATATGAGATACCTTTGCTTTTGAAGAAGCGGTGAATGAATCAGCACACTTCAATCCGCCGTTTCCTCCTGGGTCATCTGTACTCCAGGCATCCGGTATCATCTTTGGGGAAGAAGAAAGAATTGAGTATTTCGAAAGGCTTTGCTGGGAGTGCGCCCTCAGAGGTGAGGGAGAGTTGGGCATTTTCTTCAGGTTTTCCTTGCCATAAAAGATGAAGGTCGACATATATAGAGATAATAACAAGTGGTGGTACCATTCTTTTACCCTTGTCGACAGACGTTTTGATCCCGCAAATCCGGCTTTTTGAAATATTGGCGCCTCTTCGATTTCTGAGCAGGCGCCCCTTCAATTTCTGAACGACGCCCCTTCGCTTTCTGAATGACACGTGGTAGTGCAGATGCGGCTCCTTTTGACAAAGCTGCACGCGTCTTCTGAAAAGCAGAGAAAGCGTCGCCGGACTTTGCGCCTGTCGGCTAAAGATGTGTAGTTGTGATGATGGCCTCCACGTGTTTTCTGAAAAGAAGAAATCTTTTGACAAAGTTGAACACGTCTTCTGAAAAGCTGAGAAAATGTCGCCAAAATTACGCCGGAAATTCCGGCTTTTTGAATCGGTGGACGCGTCGCCTTGGCTTTTTATAGAGGTATCGATCACCGCCAACAAACACACACTGAAGATTTCCCATTCTTGAAAATCGACTCCGGCCCTTTGAAATTTAACTCCATCCCTTCTCTTTGAACACTTTTGAAAAATGGCAAACCCATCGAACCTTAGCTTGGAATTGAGCCTTAGCAGTGATACGGGCGCGCCGTGTCAAGGTAACGTATGGCGCCCTTCTTTCTTATCTTCTAACGGTCTTCTTACAGGTGAAGACTCCGTGATGCAGGACGCCACAACAGCTACAATAGTAGCTAGGAACCTCCTCACTCCAAAAGATAGTAGGCTGCTGTCAGGACGGTCCGATGAGTTGGCCGTTCAAGAGTCCCTCGCACTTAGTGTTCAGTGTGCGAGTTCTGTGTCCAACATGGGCCAACGCCTGCTTGCCCGCTCCCGTCAGGTGGAATCATTGATGGCAGAGGTGGAAAGTCTTAAACAAGAGATCCAGCAGCTTAAGTACGAGAATAGAAGTTTGCATGTGCTTGCAAATAACTATTCGTCGGGCATGAAGAGGAAGCTTGATGAGCTGCAAGAATCTGAGGGTCGAATTCACAGTGACCGTCAAAGGCTTGCGGCTTATCTCCAGAGGCACCTTTTTCCTGGGTCATCCAGCGTTTGGCCAAGTATTGAGGCCTGGAATGCTCTAGCTCCGATGCTTCCCGCTTCGATGCCTCCCGCTTCGATGCCTTCCGCTCCGACGCCTTCTGCTCCGACGCCTCGTAGTGGGGCTTCACGTAAACATCCTTTGTGAAGGCTCCATCTTTCTGCCATGTTTATTTTTATTCTTTTTTTTTTATTTTTTTTTATTTTTTTATTTTTTTAATCAAATCAAACGGCATGGAATTGATCTTTGAATGGAGGGTGATACTTGAAATGATCCGGTAATGGTTTAAATTCTAGAGTGGATGCCTGAATCATTAACAACATATTAGTATAAAAGAAAATTGAAATTCGGGGAGGCGGCTTACCTTTGTGCTCCGACATGAACTTACAACTAAACACCCCCTCGAAAGTTATGACATGTCCCGTGTCATAAAACCCTTTTTCAAAGCAACCCAATAGTTTGTCTACAAACATAGCCCTCATATACATTCGTGTAAGCAAAAACACACTTAACCACAACTAACACAAGGCAAGTAGGCAAAGAATATGGAATGGTGACAACATAAACACAAAATGAGGAAAGAACACAAACCACACTAGGTTGCCTCCTAGTAAGCGCTTTATTTAATGTCTAGGCAAGACATGGTAGCTTGTTCACGGTGTTGTAAACTCAAGAAAATCTACAACTTGATAAACTTGCTCTTCCTCCACTTTCTCCAAATATGGTTTCAATCGCTGCCCATTGACTTTAAAAGAGGTGCCATTCTTCATGTTCTCTATCTCCACAGCTCCATGGGGAAATGTTTGCAGCACCTTAAATGGTCCCACCCACCTAGACTTCAATTTACCTGGAAAAAGTCTCAAACGTGAGTCATACAACAGTACTTTCATACCTTGGTGAAACTCCTTCCGTAGGATGGCCTTGTCATGATAGAGCTTAGTTCGTTCCTTGTAGATTTTGGCATTCTCATATGCTTCATTTCTGAGTTCTTCCAACTCATTAAGTTGGAGCTTCCTTGCTATTCCAGCATCCTTGTAATCAAAGTTGAACTTCTTGATGGCCCAATATGCACGGTGTTCAAGCTCCATTGGTAAATGACAAGCTTTCCCAAACACAAGGCGATAAGGACTCATGCCAATGGGGGTCTTATATGCTGTTCTATATGCCCATAGTGCATCATTCAACCTCAGTGACCAATCCTTCCTTGTAGGGCTTACGGTCTTCATCAAAATGTTCTTGATCTCCCTATTGCTAATCTCCACTTGTCCTGAGGTTTGAGGATGGTACGGGGTTGCCACTTTGTGGTTGATGTTGTACTTCTTCATCAAGGATTCAAAGGGTTTGTTGCAGAAATGGCTGCCACCATCACTAATAATAGCTCTTGGGGTTCCAAACCTACAAAAAATCACATCTTTAAGAAAATTCAAAACAACCTTATGATCATTAGTTATTGTAGCAATGGCTTCAACCCATTTGGATACATAATCTACTGCCACTAATATGTATAAGTAACCAAAAAAGGATGGAAATGGTCCCATGAAATCGATTCCCCAAACATCAAAGAGCTCCACCACCAAAATGTTGTTCAATGGCATCTCATTTCTTCGGCTAATGTTCCTCATTTTCTGGCACCTATCACACTTAGAACAAAAATCAAAAGCATCTTTGAATAAAGTAGGCCAAAAGAAACCAGATTGTAAAACCTTTAGAGATGTCTTTTTGGCACCAAAATGTCCTCCACATGCCAATGTATGGCTGAACATTAGAATGCTTTGTTGCTCACTCTCTGGGACACACCTCCTAATGATTTGGTCAGGGCAATATTTAAACAAATATGGTTCGTCCCAAACGTAGTGCTTTACCATGGCAAGGAACTTCTTTCTTTCCTGAAAAGAAAGGTCATTTCTAATTATACCACAAACAAGATAATTAACAAAATCAGCATACCATGGTTCTTTTTCTTGAATAACAAGGAGTTGTTCATCTGGAAATGATTCATTTAGAGGCAAAGGTTGTCCAACTCCATGGTTTTCATTGAGCCGTGACAAATGGTCAGCCACAACATTATCACTTCCCTTCTTATCTCGAATTTCCAAGTCAAACTCTTGTAGTAAGAGTATCCATCTAATTAAGCGTGGCTTAGCATCCTTTTTTGTCATCAAGTACCTAAGGGCTGCATGATCAGAAAACACAATAACTTTAGATCCAACAAGATATGACCGAAACTTCTCTAAGGCAAAAACAATAGCAAGCAACTCCTTTTCAGTTGTGGAATAGTTAAGTTGAGCATCATTTAGAGTCCGGCTTGCATAGTAGATCACGTGGGAGCTTGTTCACCCTTTGCCCTAAAACTGCACCAATAGCATAGTCAGAGGCATCACACATTAGTTCAAAAGGTAAAGACCAATCTGGTGCCATAATAATAGGGGCCGAGGTTAATTCATGTTTCAAAGTATTGAATGCATCCATACAAGCTTTATCAAAATGAAATACAACATCTTTAGCTAACAGATTGCATAATGGACGAGTGATCATTGAAAAGTTCTTAATGAAACGACGATAAAAACCCGCATGTCCCAAAAAACTTCTTACTCCCTTCACAGTTGTGGGAGCTGCCATATTGGTGATGATGTCAATTTTGGCTTTGTCCACCTCCATTCCTTGGCTAGAGATTACATGCCCCAACACAATTCCTTGTTTCACCATAAATTGGCACTTTTCCCAATTGAGAACCAAATTTGTTTCCTGACATCTTTGAAGTACTAAAGAGAGATGGTTAAGACATTCATCAAAAGAGGAACCAAACACTGAAAAGTCATCCATAAATACCTCAATGAATCTTTCTACCATGTCAGAAAAGATTGCCAACATGCATATTTGGAATGTTGCTGGAGCATTGCAAAGTCCAAAAGGCATTCTTCTATATGCAAATGTGCCAAACGGGCAAGTAAAGGTAGTTTTCTCTTGATCCTCCGGAGCAATTGCAATTTGATTGTAACCTGAGTAACCATCAAGAAAACAATAGTGTGAGTAACCTGCCAATCTCTCAAGCATTTGATCTATGAAAGGCATAGGAAAGTAATCTTTTCTAGTGCTAGAATTCAACTTCCTGTAATCGGTGCAAACACGCCAACTAGCCGTGGGTTTTGTGGGCACAAGATCTTTGTTTTCATTCTTCATCACCGTGATTCCCACCTTCTTAGGTACCACCTGAATAGCACTCACCCATTTGCTATCAGAAATGGGATATATGATCCCCACATCTAACAACTTCAACACTTCATTCCTCACAACTTCCTTCATGTGTGGTTCACGGGTTGACTTTGCTCCTTCTTCCAAAAGAATCCTATGCATGCACATGGTAGGGCTTATTCCCTTGATATCTGCAATAGACCAACCAATAACTGATTTGAACTCTTTTAACACCCTAATTAGTTTATCTTCTTCATTTGGGGTGAGGTCAGAAGTTATGATAACTGGAAGAGTTTCAAATTCAGCTAGATATGCATACTTTAGATGTGGTGGAAGTGGTTTAAGTTCAAGTTTTGGTGCCTTAACAGTGGAAGGGGTTAAATGTGACCTCGATGGTTCTAAAGGCTCTAAAGGCTCTAAAAGAGGTAAAATATTCAAAGGATACGGTGCTAATGCTTCCAAGGCAGCTACCTCTTCCATGAGTGCATCTTCTTCATCAAACTCATCTTGAGATTGACTCAAAACAGTTTGTAATGGTTCATTAGATTGTGCCTGCAAGAACTTAGAGAAAACAAGCGAATCAAGCACATCAATGGCATAACAATCAAGAAATGAAGAAGGATGTGAAAGAGACTCAAACACTTTGAATTGAACGGTCTCTCCTAGCACTGTCATAGTGAGGAGTCCATTTTGCACATCAATGATGGTCTTGGCCGTGGCCATAAACGGTCTCCCAAGCAAAATAGGCAATTCTCGGTCATGTATAGGAGCTTCTTCCATGTCCAACACTACAAAATCCGCAGGCAAGATTAGTTTATCAATTTGAACTAGAATATCCTCTACTATACCTCTTGGATATTTCACGGATCTGTCCGCAAGTTGTAATGAGATGGTGGTGGCTTTCAATTCCCCCAAACCTAGTTGAAGGTATACGGAATAAGGCATTAAGTTGATGCTAGCACCTAAGTCAAGCATCGCCTTCTCTACCTTCTTGTCTCCTATGGTGATGTTGATAGAAAAACTTCCTGGATCCTTGAGCTTTGGTGGAAGTTTTCTTTGCAACACGGCACTTACATTCTCGGACACCACTACCTTCTCATGTGGTCCATACTTCCTTTTGTAGTTGTTTAACTCTTTGAAGAACTTCCCATAAGCTGGCATGTTCCTAATGACATCAAGCAAAGGTAAGTTAACATTCACCTTACTTAGAATATCAAAAATCTCCTTAAATGACTTATCCTGCTTGCTCTTGGCAAGTCTTCCAGGGAATGGTATTGGTGGAGTGTAAGGTTTCTCGGCCTTGTGAAGATTTGGTGCTTCAAACGAGGGAGTAGCATGGCTTTGTTCCTCGTTTGGTTTCTCATTTTCTCCTTGAGTAACCCCTGCATTCACATGATCAGATTCATTAGTAACTTCATTGCCAACTCTATTATTGAAAACCTTACCACTTTTAAGTGTAGTGATTGCTTTGGCTTGCTCTTGGTTCCTTTGGAGTATCACAGGTTGGCTTGGAAACTTTCCAACCTCTCTTTGGCTCAAGGCATCTGCAATCTACCCCAATTGTGTCTCCATTTTGGTTAGAGCCGCCGAATGTTGTTGGAGAGTGCTATTGGTGGTTTGTTGGAATTGCAAGGTATTTTGGGCTAACAATTTAACCGTATCCTCAAGAGTAGGTTTTGGTTGGAAGTTTTGGAATTGATTGTTGTTCTTCCACGAAAGATTGGGATGATCTCTCCAACTTGGGTTATATGTATTGGAATACACATCATTCCTTGGCCTTTGATTGTAAGAATTCATGAGGTTCACTTGCTCTTGGACATACTCGGGGTAAGCCTCCCTAGATGGACATTGATGAGTAAGGTGGCTTGGTATGTTGCAAATGGCACACACTTCACTTGCTTTTGGCACCATGTTGAGCACGGATTCAAGCTTCTTTTCTAGGTTAGCTACCTACAAAGAAAGATCATGATTAGAGCTTGTTTCATATACTCCAACTCTCTTACCCCTTACATCTTTGTGTTGAGCATTAGATCCCAACATCTCATAAATGTTATATGACTCTTGAGCATTCTTTTTCTTCAAAGCTCCACCTGCTGCATTATCAACAGTTGATTGACATGTTTGGGTTAGTCCATCGTAGAAAATTTGCATTTGTAAGTGAAGAGGTAACCCATGGTGTGGACATTGCAACAAAAGGCCTTTAAAGTGCTCCCAACACTCATTGAAAGGTTCTCCATCATCTTGTTTGAAGTTGAAGATTTGTCCCCTTAATGTGGCTGTCTTTTGAGTGGAAAAGAACTTTTCCAAAAACTTCTTAGCCACGGCATCCCATGTGGTGAGTGAACCAGGTACTAGAGTCATTAACCAACCCTTGGCCCTATCTTTCAAGGTGTAAGGGAACACTCTCATCCTCATATTTGCTTCACTTACTCCCTGTAAAGGTAAACCACTCACAACATTGTAAAATTCTTTAATATGAGCTAAAGGATCTTCATTAGGTAAGCCATAAAAAGAAGGAAACATATGGAAATGTGAAGATTTAAGATCATAGTTTCTAGCTTCTGTGGGCAGCAAGATGCATGAAGGTGAATTTGGTATGATTGGTTAAGCAAAATCCTCCAAAGCTCGAAGATCATCTTGGTCGCCCGCCATCTCTTCTTCTCTTTCCCAATTAAAGTGCTCCGATCCTTCACTTGTTGGACTAGACGGTTTCCCTTCCTCTTCTTCACGGACAATGGAGGAACTTGTTGGCACAAAGCTTTCCAAAGTGTTGCCCCTTTAACCGTTCAATTCTTTGGCCTAATTCAGCAAGTCTATTTGACATATACTACCTGAAACAAGATAAAACAAGTTTGAATAAAAATCAGAAATCTACTTAAAATGAAAAGAACAAGGTTTAATATCAAAACAAGCAATTATAAGGGACTGAAATCAGTCCCCGGCAACGGCGCCAAAATTTGATGCGAGAATTATACGCACACAAATTAAACCCTCTTTTTGACAATTGTAGTAAGTATGTAAGTAGGGATCGTTCTGGACCGGGGATTAGGAGGGATTGTTAATCACTTGGATTTGACTCAAAAACGCTAAAAACACAATCTAAAACACTATACTAGACTCAAAGAATGCAAAACTAAACTTTAAAACACTAAGACAAACCAAAGACTCAAAATGCTTTAAAGCATAAACTAAATTGATTTCTAACTAAATTGAACAATAAGGTAAAGGGGGATTTAGGTTTTGATTAAACTAAATGACAGATTGTAAATTAAAGCATAAGGAAATGAAGTAAACACAAAATGAATGAATCAACAGCTAATAAAAAGAGATAGCACAAATGGAGATGAAGCTAGAGATTCGATTTCACCATTGCTAAGCCAAGTCCATGCTTGTTAAGTCAGATTATACTCATCCCTCTACTTATTTCTTGGGTTTGTTTCACTTAGATATGATCAGCCATATGATGTGTGGATTTGATCAAATGTCTCTAATCATGAGCCTAATTGTGATGTGCAACTTTGGTTCCTAATCAAGACTATGTAGTGCACAAGAAACTTTCACAAAACCAAAGGGAACACTCGGCAGGATGTTTGCAAAACATTCCCTTCATTCATTCACATATCTACCAAGATTATGCATGATGTGTGCTTTAATCTTGGCTAAACAACCTGTGGTTAATTCAAATGATGATCAAGCATTAAAATCAACACACTAAGTCACAATTAAATCGGAGAATGAAACAAGAAATAGATAGATTAAATGAGAATTCCGAATTAACTACATGGCAATCTTGCAAGGCTACATCGAATCCCTAGAGAGAGATTAGTTACACTTCATGTTTACAAAAGGTTTGACATAAAAATATATAACATGAGTGAACATAGGATTAAGAAGAAAGAACCCTTGAAGCAAAACTGATGTCGAAATCCTTTAAGAAATGGGAGAGTGTATCTAATGGAATGAAGCCGAGAGGAAGTTCCTCATGGTACAAAACAAAGAGAATCAAAGAAACACCTAAACATTCCAACAACTCAAACTTGAATTGTATGAACGTTTAGGCCCTCTTATCTTCATCTTCGTCGTAGCACAAGGTCTAAGGGATGTTGTTGGTGTGTTGAATGGATTGGGGAATTATGGAAATGGATGAGGAGTGGTGTTTGGATTATAAGGGAATGGTAGCTCAAGGCAATAAGGGAAGATTGGATGTGTTTGTGATGTGTTGTGTATGAAAATGAGATGTGATTTTTGTGTATGAATGCATGGGTTTTTATAGGGGGAATGGGAGAATATGTGGGTGATTGTTTAAGAGTGAATGTGGTTGTTATGATTGAGAGTGCATGTGGATGAAATAATGATGGAAAAAGAGCTAGGTTGTTGGTGTGTGAATGCATGTATTGAATTTGTGGTGCAATGATGAAAGAGTAAGTGCATGTGTGTATGAATGGTGGTGCAATGATGAAATGATGAAGTAGGAAGGTGGAAATGCATGTGTTGAATTGGTGGTGCAATGATGAAAGAGTAAGTGCATGTGTGTGTGAATGGTGGTGCAATGATGAAATGATGAAGTAGGAAGGTGGAAATGCATGTGGCTAAGGGTTGTTGATTGGGCTAGAGGTTTTGCATGGCTCAAAGGATTGTTTGATTGGGCTAGGCCCTTTGTTTTATGTCCAAAGTGCATACAAGGCTTTCAAATTCGTCCAACACTTTGGCTCCAAGCATATGCTATCCATTCCAAGCCCAATTTTGCTCCAAAATGCTCCAAAATGCATCTTTTTGCTTCCTTAGCCATATGAACCTAAAAACACACGAAAATGGCTTAAACTACTAAAACAACTATGAATTAACAACATAGATGCACGAAAACAAGCTAAGTAAGTCGCCTAAATATGCTCCTATCACCCCTCCCCTAGCAATCTTCTACACTTGCCCATGCAAAGGACTGTCTTTCGTTACTTTCTTCGTCTTCTTCGTGCCGCATCGAGGTAAGAAAAAATTAATTTTCCTTGTGTTCTTGGATAATGCTGTCGTGGGGCAACTGTCGAGGTGGTGCGGTACGTCGGCTGGCAGGGGCCAAAATCCGGCTCTGCATGGGTCGATGAGGTGTTGTGGCAAGGGCCACTGCTTAGGTTGCTCGACTTAGCTAGAGCCAAGGGGAGCTTATGCAGTTGGCACTGCGGATTGAGGCGCTAGGGCGCAATGCTAGGCGAGCCGCATGGCTTATGTCTTTTGGGCTCTTGGACCTGACGCGGGCCGGGCTGGCAATTGAGAGAAATGAAGAGGTCGCGGGCCTTATAGGCTGTTGGAATGCTGGGCATGCAAGCCTCTTGCATACTAGTCCGAGAGAAAAAAATGAGGGAAAAGCCAGTATGGGTTGAGCTCCCCTGCTGAGTACCGTGAATGGTGTTGGTTGCTTAGTCCTCTTCACCGGAAGAAAGGTAGGCTGTTCCCGAGATAAGAGGTAAAGAGCATCAAGGTGAATGCATTGGCTCATCTAATCGCTGTTGTGGAGCCTACTATGAATGAATGTGGAAAGAAGAGATCTTCCCCGCCTGCTCAAGAGAGTCCAGTTGAGAAAAAACTGTAAACTTTCTCCACTGCTCGTAATGGTCCGCTTGCTACCGAGAGGCCTGTGATTGACATGACTTCTATAAATGTGAAGAAAAATGAGGCTGTTAGATCTGAGCCTGTGGCGCCTGCCATGTCGAGAATGGCTAGTATGATTGCTGATAGGATTGCTCAGCGTAGAGGTCATGTCATGCCCTCAGTGCCAAAGTCTGTACCAAGACGTCTGTGGGGAGCTAAGTCTGGTTCACCTTTGGAGAGGCTTGTTATTATGAAGAGCGATAAGGTGGACTCTACTGCTAAAGTGGCGCCAAGGCCCACTCCTCTTGTTACTGAAACTAATTTGCATGTTGGGCTGCTCGCATGAGCAGTTGTGAGAAATCCACTAAGCCTGCTTCTGGGAAGGCTGATGAGATCTGCATGCTTTTGAAACCAAATCTGCTCGAGGACATGGATGTGTGTGCCAAATTTATTAATGGCGTCAATTGGGTTATTGGCTGAAGTTCCTTTGTGATGCATATAACCGAGTATATGAGGACTGCTCTGCTAGCTATGATGCAGAAAAAGGCGATTTTGGCAGCCAAGTCTATGTTCCTTGATCAAGAGGATACCAAAGCTGCCAAGAAGGTGGCAAGAATTGTGGCAGTCGAAGCTTAGTCCTCAGCTGAGAAAGTCAAGAAGTTGGAATCTAAGCATACTGCTTTGAAAGGGTCTAATATCTCTGCCCCCACTTCTCTGCAGCTTGAGACCGCTTGCCAAGAGATCGTGGATTTGAAGACTAGGCTTGACGCGATCCAAGTAAAGTATGAAAATGCAAAGAAGGAGATTAAATGTTACATACCTTAGATTCAAGATTTGAGCGTACCGTTTCTGAGCTACGTTCCGTTGCTTATGCAAACGATGAAGAGTTGATTGTTGCTTATAACCAAGTGAACCACTTCAACAAGGTCGTTGATAGGTTTGAGTCCTAAGTGTTGGAGCTTCAAGGTGCGCTGAAGATCAATGAAAGTCTGAATAAGGAAGTGGATGAACTGCAGTGCGTCCGTGTTGGTCTGCTCAAGGAGAATGAACAGCTGAAAGGTGAAAAGGCTAGGCTCAAGGCTTCGCATGTGCAAAGTCAGGCCGATTTTTATAAGTTGGGTTATGTAAATCATCTCTTTGGTAGGCTGTCTGACTTTGAGTTTGTTGGGAAAAACTTCGAGACCTTATCTATTTCTTTGGAAAACTTACTTGCCTTTACCTTTGAGGTTTCTATTGGTGAAGTAGTTAGAGAGACTGGTGCCCAAGCTGGAGCAATCGAGGGTAAAGCGTCGAATGGTGCCGTTATTAAGAATGTCGCGGCTGCTGAAGGTGTGGCGACTAAGTAGTCATGGAGTGTTCAAGCTGCTGAAAAGTAGTCTTCTAAGTAGTCTTTAGGATTTTCTTTGTTTCTATTGTTGCTTTTCTCCATCTTCACTTCTTTTGCTCATGCCTTAACCTTTAGACTTTATAGACCAGTGATAGAAGTGTCATTTTTCTATAAACAAACAGGCCCGCGTAGCCTATGCAGCCATAGGTGTTGGTGTAGAACTTTGCAAAGTTGTTAAAGTTGTTAGCCATAGGGTCGGCAGCCGGACGCCTTGCTTACAGAAGCAGACAAGTCTTCGTAACCACTAGGATGTTAACCTTGGCTTTCTTTAATTTCGTAGGTTGTGTAGCAAGTATCACAACACTTTATGACTTGGTGTAGGTTGTTCCATGCTTGGTAGAAGGGAGGCTTATTGACTACATAACATGTTGCCAGTGGATAAAGCTTCAATTATGCACGCTCGCTTGTTTAACCTTTCACAAAAATGTGCAGTTGTATAAGTCTAACGTGATTTAACTGCTCGAAAGGCAAGCCGTAG
The DNA here is from genome assembly GCF_963583255.1 of Pyrus communis. Taxonomy (NCBI): domain Eukaryota; kingdom Viridiplantae; phylum Streptophyta; class Magnoliopsida; order Rosales; family Rosaceae; genus Pyrus; species Pyrus communis. The sequence goes on from NC_084818.1 coordinate 15,871,966, forward strand.
ACAATCTTCCAGAAATCGTATGCTACCTTAGTGCACTCAGTAGGTTTACCTTCTCGCATTGGAGAGCACCTATTTTATCCTCTCGCACTGGAGAGCAAACCCAGATGGGTGTTAGGGAATTGGTTTACCTTCTCGTACTGGAGAGCATGGTTGGTCCCTCGGGGGTGCAATTCCTACAATGAGTCCCTAAGAAGGGCCCTATCTTATTTTAAAGTGCATGAGTGATTAGTTGTTGTAAGCATGCAGCCACGCCAAGTTGTAGATTACTTCTGAATTCCTCATTGAAATACGAATGAAACGAATGAGAACTTAGCTATAAGGTAGGAACTACATAACAATTGGATAATCATTAGCTCGCAAGGTGATGCCCGTCAAGCTGCTTAAGTCTTCGGGCTTTGATGTGGTAGAAGGTCAGACATGGTACTTCCTCATATTGTAGGTGTTTCATTGCTTTTCGATCTCTTTGTCATTCATGGTGGCAAGGGTGTAACTATCATTGCCACCTATTTTGTTGATCTTGTACGAACCTTCCCAGATGGGATCCATCTTTTTGGAGCCTTCTCTGTGGGTAGTGATGAAGGGTTTTTTTAGGACTAGATCTCCGAGTTGGAACTGCCGGATCTTGTCCCTTTTATTATAGTTGGAGAGGAGCTACTTCTGGTAGGCTGCGATGTGGGTGATGGTCTGCTCGCGTTTCTCCTCTGCCAAATCTAAGCTTGTGGCCATCTTCTTAATGTTCTGCTCAATAATTGGCAGTAGAGTGTTGATACTTGGCCTGATGACATTTGGGAGGAATATTTTTTTTGAACCAAATGCCAAAGAGAAAGAAGTCTCACCGGTGGCTCATCATTTGGTCGTGCAATATGCTCATTGACATCCAGGGAGTTCGTCTGGCTACTTTCTCTTCTTGTCAGAGAAGAATTTCTTGAGGCAGTCGAGAATCGTCTTGTTGAATGCTTTGGCCTACCCATTGCCTTAAATGATATCTCGGTGTGGACATATGTTGCTTGATGCCATACTTTTAGATGTCGTTTGATGGATGCTTTGGCTCTACCAAGTCAATTGCCTACTGCATGAATGGCCAATGACTCATCTATGGGTGTAGCTCGCTGGTATCGGTTTGTAGCATTGGCAGCAGTTGCACTTTTGCACTAACTCCTTAGCGTCTTGATGCATGGTAGGCCATCAGTAGCCTATGTTAAGAGCCCTCCGCACTAAGGATCAGCCTCCGAAGTGATTTCCATAGACGTCTTCGTGGATTGAGCTTAGAACCTTTAGGTTATCGGGAGACGCTAGGCAGCGAAGATGTGGTCGAGTGTAGGATCTTCGAGCGAGAATGTTGTTCCACATGTAGTAGTGTACTGCCTTTATTCGGAGCTTTCTAGACTCCAACATTTCCGTGAGGAATGTGTCATTGACCAGATAGTCTATAATAGAACTTTGTCAGTTTGGAGTTGTACTAACCTGACACTTTGGTTGCCGGCTCCGCCTCTATGATTGGCTTGTCTAGATATTCCACTGGGATAGAGCGTTTAAGTTGGTGGTAGATGGTGGAGCCTAGGTCGGCTAGTACGTCTGCGTGGGCGTTGTCTGCCCGTGGAACTTGAGTGAGGGTGTAAGTATGAAATGCCTCAAGTTGCTTGCATACTTTCTCTAAGCATTGCGCCATCCTTGGATGTTTTGTCGTGTACTCCCTAGTAGTCTAGTTGGTGATTAGCTAAGAATCAGAATGAATTGCAAGCATTTTCATCGCTAAGTTTTTTGCCATTCGAAGGCCTGCTAATAGGGATTCGTACTTTGTTGTGTTGTTGAATGCCTTGAAGCCTAGAGTAATTGCATGCTCGAGCATCGAACCGTATAGGGTGACAAAGATCATGCCTGTTTCTAAGCCTTTGTAGTTAGATGCGCTATCAATGTGCAAATGCCAAAAGTCTCCATCAAACGAAGTAGGCTTGGCTAAGGCGTGCTCGGCTACCTCCGGAGCATTGTTGGGTCGCTTTGTTGCGTCACCTAGGCTAGGTGTGAAGGCATGGTAGGGAACCATGGAGCTAGGGCCATGTGACACGTAGCAGGAGATGCTCAACTGTCGATATCGGGCCGCTCTAGAGCTGAATTATGGAGCAAGGGTCGTCTAGGGACGTGTGACACACAGAAGGAGGTGGTGTTCAACTTGCTGATACAAGTTACTCCTATGTAGAATCTTTGATAGGAGCATATTTACGCACCTTAGTTTAGCTTGTTTTTGTGCATTTATAGTGTTTTTCCTTAGTAAAGTAGTCTTTTAAGCTAGTTCTATGTGCTTTCAGGTTTTTAGGGCAAAGTATGCAAAAGGATGCATTTTGGAGCCTTTTGGAGCAAATTAGAGCTTGGAATGGACATCATATGCTTGGAGCCAAGAGGATGGACGAAATTGAAGACTTGAAGATGATGATTCCTACTTGAGCAAGGTTTCCTAGTTGAAGTAGGAAAGTCCCTAAATGGAAGATGGTTTCCTAGTTGAATTAGGATTCCTAGTTAAAATGGGTTTCCTAGTTGAATTAGGATTCCTAGAAGAATGAAGATTCCTACTCAAATAAGGTTTCCTACTTGATGAAGGAAAGTCAAAATCCAAATGGTCTCAAGTGAAGCAACAAAGCAGTTTTCCAAGACCAAGAAGGAAAGGGAGTCCAAGATGATGAAGGAATGACAAAGACAAGGTTTCCTAATCCTAATAGGCAAAGTTTCCATGTGCAATGAGGAGTCCTTATCCATTTAGGGCACTTTATCCATTTAGAAACCTTATCCTTGTTCTAGAACCCTTAACCATCATTGCCGTGAGTTTTCCTTGCATTAGAGGGTTTCTAGAAGCCCTAATCTGCCCTATCCTTTAGTGCCGCACCTATCCCTTCTAGAAAGCTGATTTCCCTTGCCTTGCAAGGCATTCTAGAAGCCTTATCACCTCATCTCCTTACCTGCCGCACCTAGGAAGCATTATCCCTTTTTGTTTCTGATTTCTAAGCCTACTTCCTTGTGGATTTGGGTTATTCAAGTCCATATCTGATTACCCTAGGGTTTTAAGTGCCTATATATACTCATATTAACCCCTAGATCAGATCACCACCTCTCATACACATTCATTCATTCCAGAAATTCGTCCAACCCTCTCCACAACCTTGCCGCAGCCACTAAACACCTTTCTCCTTAGTTTTAAGCTTTGCCGCACCATCCCCTTCCCCTAAACACTACTACATCCTTCCATAACCATGCATCCATACACCTAAGGCCCTAAACCTGTCCCTAGACCTTTGTCGCACCAAGGAGGAGGAGAAGGAAGCTCGGAAGTTCATGCAATTCAAGTTCGCGTCACTGGAATTTCTAGGTGTTTCTTTTCCTTTGATTTCAATGTTTAATTTCAATTCTCTTTGTTTTGTGCGTATGAGGAACTAAACCCCCCCTTGGCTAGGGGGGGATTCGAAATACATGTTTATGCTTGCGATATGATTTGATTACTTCTAATTACGTTTCATAAGTTGTGAATTCAATTTACTTATCTATGTGAATTACATTGATTGGTGTGTGTTGGTTGAGAGTGCACGCTTAATTATCATGCATAAATTGGATGCTAGGATATAAGGAAATTTCACCTAATCGTTATGGAATTATATTCACAAGTAGTAAAGGTTGATGATCTCAATCGCGTTAAGTAAATTCTTGGCATAAGTTTCATGCAATCATAGTAACAAGTGCTTCGTCAATGCTTATGGTTTTCATAGAACTTAATGATTCTTGCTTGTATCTCTATTATGCAATCATGTAGGGGACTGGTGGGGAATGTTTTGGGTTGTCGTATGCAATCATCCAATTCAATAACGTTAGGAAAATTTGAAGGTTAATTTAAGCGAACCTAATTAACTTGGGGCGTTGAGAATTCATGGGTTATTGAAAGCAATTGGAAATCGTTTTATATGCAAGTATAACATGTGTGGAGATGAACCCCTTAGCTAGCTTCCCATCCATTCAACTCCATCAAATTCGTTTTTACAATCTGTTCTAATTTAAAAAGTTTGTTGTGTTTTTAAATTCGTGCAAAACCAATCCCCCTTTACTTTGTTGAGTCATAGTAGTTAGAAATCACTTTAGTTTGTGTTTTTAAGTGTCTTAGGTCAAAGTAAAACCAATTTTCGTCCAAAGTTGTGTCTAGTGTTCAAAACTGCCCAGATTGTGTTTTTAAGGCAGTTTTGAGTGTTTTGGTGCTGTTTTGAGTCTTTTGGTTTGTTTTGGTGTTTTAAAGTTTAGTTTTGCATTCTTTGAGTCTAGTATAGTGTTTTAAACTTGTTTTTACGTAATTGAGTCAGTTTCCAAGTGATTAACAATCCCTCCTAATCCCCGGTCCAGAACGATCCCTACTTACATTCTTCACTACAATTGATAAAAAGAGGGTTTAATTTGTGTGCTTATAATTTTCACATCAAATTTTTGGCGCCGTTGCCGGGGATTAGCAACTTTGCTAATCCCTTGGATTGTTATTTTCGTTTTCTTATTAGATCATATTCTTATGTTAATTTGTTTCATGTTTTAGGTACTTGTTTATGACTCGGAGTTCTAATCCGGTTCACGAACATATTTTAGACTTTGACGACGATTTTGAGCGTGATTTGAGACGTAAGAGGAAGAACCCGGAACCTAGTGAATCAAGTGCAAGTTCCGAGTCCGTCTCTGAATTTGAAGAAGAAGTGGAAGACATGGCAGCGGACAACCGAACAATCAAGGAGCTTTCTGCTTCGGGATTGGCCAATGCCGCACCCTTGTGCATCCAATACCCAAGGGCGGCTCAAGACAAGACTGCCGAGTTCGAATTGAAGTCAAGCCTGTTACATCACATTCCGAAGTACCATGGGCTATCCATGGAAGATCCGAACAAGCACTTGAAGGAGTTTGAAGTTGTTTGCTCAAGCATGACTCCGGTGAACGTGGATGAGAGCATCTTGAAGATGAAGGCCTTTCCCTTTTCTCTCCAAGAGAAAGCGAAAGATTGGTTGTACGAATTGGCTCCCGGAATTGTCACATCATGGGAGAGCATGAAACGAGCTTACTTGGAGAAGTTTTTCCCAACTTCTCGAGTCATCCTCCTACGAAAAAGGATAAGTGGAATTCAACAAGATGAAGGTGAATCATTTCCTACTTATTATGAACGTTTTAAATCTCTTGTTGCTTCATGTCCACAGCATCAAATAAAGGAGGAACTACTTCTACAATACTTTTACGAGGGACTTCTACCTATTGAACGTCAAATGCTAGATGCCTCAGCGGGAGGAGCCTTGGTGGACAAGACCCCCACAGCTGCAAAGACCTTGATTGCTAATCGAGCATTGAATGCTCAACAATACGAAGGCATTGGACAGAGGAGTACCCCACGGCAACACCAAGTCAATGAGGTAAGTACCATAACCGAATTTCAAAATCAAATGGCTAACCTTACTACGTTGCTTTCTCAGGTGGTGGAAGGTCCAAAAGTCAAAACCGTAGCTTCTTGTGGCGTATGCTCCATGCAAGGACACCCTACGGACAAGTGCCCACAATTAATCGAGAATGGAGGGTGGGAGACACTCAATGCCGTGGGATATGGCAACCAATACCAATCACGTGGTGATCCATTCTCTAATACTTACAATCCCGGTTGGCGTGATCATCCGAATTTCAATGGCGAGACCCCCAACAAGGTCAACAACAAAGCGAATTTAGGCAACAACCCCCGGGTTTCTATCAAAAACCGTTGGCACCACCACAAGCCTAAGCACAACCTGCCCAAAGCAATATAGGTAATTCAAGTGATAATGATAAGATTTTTCAATTACTTACTACTTTGACGCAGGAAGTCCAAACTCAAAACAAAGAGAGGCAAATCCAAGACAAGAGGGTGGACAACTTGGAGAAGCAAGTGGGACAGATTGCCGAGTTCATGGGGCAATTTCGTGAGCAAGGAAGGTTGCCTAGCTCAACGGTGGTCAATCCGAAAGGTGGATTCGAATCTGCAAAAGCTATGCATTTGCGAAGTGGAAAGCAAGTCGGATCTGACCTCAACCCATCCAAATCACGTTCCAACGAGGAGGACGAGTTGAGAATTGAAGAGGATGAGCAAAGGCCACTCACGGCCAAGGTGGAACCAAATGTGCCGCAAGTTCCAAGTGATACCAAGTCGTCCAATTCGTCCAATAAAGGTAAAAACGTGTCAAGTTTGGTTCCTACTAATGAATTTCCTGCGAATGTTCCTTTTCCTAGTAGGTTTAAGCAAACAAAGAAAGAAGAAGCGGAAAATGACATTTTGGAGACGTTTCGGAAAGTTCAAGTCAATATCCCCTTTTTGGATGCAATCAAGCAAGTCCCGAGGTACGCCAAGTTCTTGAAGGAACTTTGCACCAATAGGAGGAGGATTTCGACCAAGGAGGTGGTCAAAGTAGGTGAAAACGTCTCAGCCATCTTACAACGCAAGCTGCCCCCAAAATGCAAAGATCCGGGTAGTTTTACAATTCCGTGTGTTATTGGTAATTCTAGGTTTGAATCTGCCATGTTAGACCTAGGTGCATCTATAAATGTCATGCCATATTCAATTTATGCATCTATGAACCTAGGAGCGTTGAAAAACGATGGTGTGATCATACAATTAGCCGATAGATCTAATGCCTATCCAAAGGGAGTTTTGGAAGATGTGTTGGTGCAGGTTAATCATTTGATCTTCCCGGCGGACTTCTACGTACTTGAGATGGATGAATCGGACCATGCCCCTTCATTGCCCATCCTCCTCAGAAGGCCATTCATGAAAACTGCTCGTACGAATATTGACGTATATAATGGCACTTTGACCATGGAATTCGATGGGGAAGTTATTAATTTCAATCTTTCTGATTCTATGAAGTACCCTAGTGAGAATCATTCGTGTTTTGCTATTGATATAATTGACTCTTTGGTGCAGGACTATTTAGACAATTTGAAGGATGATGCACTTGAATTGGTCATTGCACAAGGAAGGAACATGCAAAACATGGAAACAACCACCAAGGAACCCCACGGCATGCATGAGGAATCCTTGGCCGTGCCCCCTAATGAGGATATTATTGCGATGGTGGCTGCCCTCGAGTCATTGCCATCACAATCGGGTAAGTTTTTGGACCCTATTTTAAGTTCAGTTTCGGCTAATAAAATGCTTCCCTCAGTTGTGCAGCCACCTACACTTGAACTTAAGCCGTTGCCTAGTCATTTGAAGTATGTTTTCTTGGGCGAGGATGACACGTTGCCCGTCATTATTTCATCCTCACTCACGGCACAAGAAGAGAGCAAATTGGTGCGAGTGCTTAAGGAGTACAAAACGGCAATTGGATGGACCTTGGCCGACATCAAGGGAATTAGCCTTACTACATGCATGCATCGCATACTTCTAGAGGAGGGGTCCAAAACATTCCGAGAGGCTCAACGCCGTTTCAACCCTCCGATGATGGAAGTTGTGAAGAAGGAGGTAATCAAGCTTTTGGATTGTGGAGTAATCTATCCAATCTCGGATAGTAAGTGGGTCTCACCCGTTCAATGCGTTCCGAAGAAATCTGGAGTGACTGTGGTTGCAAATGCCGAGAATGAACTTGTTCCTCAACGCATTCAAACCGGTTGGAGGGTGTGCATCGATTATAGGAAGCTAAACGCCGCAACAAGGAATGATCACTTCCCACTGCCGTTCATCGACCAAATGCTTGAGAGGTTAGCCAGTTATGCTTTCTATTGTTTTCTTGATGGTTATTCTGGTTATAATCAAATTGTCATAACACCCGAAGATCAAGAAAAAACCACTTTTACATGCCCCTTCGGTACTTTTGCATATCGTCGCATGCCTTTTGGTTTATGTAATGCACCTGCTACATTTCAACAATGCATGATGAGCATATTTTCTGATTATGTTGAGAAAATCATTGAAGTATTTATGGATGATTTTAGCGTGTTTGGTGATTCTTTTGATGGTTGCTTGCATAATCTTAGTTTAATCTTAAAACGTTGCATTGAAACTAACCTTGTTCTTAATTGGGAAAAATGCCATTTCATGGTTAAACAAGGCATAGTTTTAGGTCATATAGTCTCTGAAAACGGTATTGAGGTTGATAAGTCGAAAATAGATCTTGTACGTCACTTACCCTCTCCAACTTCGGTTAGAGAGGTTCGTTCTTTTCTTGGCCATGCAGGATTTTATCGTAGGTTTATCAAGGATTTCTCGAAGGTTGCACAACCTCTTTGCCGTCTCCTACAAAAAGACGTGACGTTTGAATTCACCAAGGAGTGCACGGCATCATTCAACCAACTTAAGGAGTTGTTGACCACGGCACCCATCATTGTTCCACCGGATTGGAGTCTACCTTTCGAGCTCATGTGTGATGCGTCCGACTATGCTTTAGGAGCAGTTTTAGGACAAAGAAAGGACAAGAGGCCGCATGTCATCTACTACGCCTCACGGACATTGAACGATGCACAATTGAACTACTCCACTACGGAAAAAGAACTTCTTACCGTTGTCTTTGCTTTAGATAAATTTTGATCATATCTAATTAGCACTAAAGTAATTGTTTTCACTGATCATGCAGCTCTGAAGTACTTGCTCACTAAAAAGGAGGCCAAGCCACGGCTAATTCGATGGATGTTGCTACTTCAAGAGTTCGACATAGAGATTCGGGACAAGAAGGGAAGTGAAAACGTGGTGGCTGACCACCTAAGCCGAATGGTGCACAATGAAGAGGCCCTACCCATTGCCGAGACATTCCCCGATGAACAATTGCTGTCCATTAAGGTTAGTGCACCTTGGTATGCCGATATTGTTAATTTTTTGGTGTCAAAACGTATTCCAAGTGAGTTCACTATGCACCAATGTGATAAACTTAGGCATGATGCACGGTTTTATGTGTAGGATGATCCGTACTTATGGAAATTTTACCCCGATCAGATTATACGTCGTTGTGTGCATGATTCTGAATGTCATTCAATTTTGAGTTTTTGTCATACATATGCATGTGGAGGGCACTTTGGCACACAACGCACGGCCCTCAAAGTGTTACAATGTGGATTTTATTGGCCTAGTATTTTTAAGGATGCTAGAACGTTTTGCCTAACATGTGATAAATGCCAAAGAATGGGTGGTATTAGTGCAAAGGACCAAATGCCGCAGGTTTCTATCTTAAATGTTGAAATTTTTGATGTTTGGGGTATTGATTTTATGGGTCCCTTCCCTTCATCGTATGGTTTCATGTATATTTTGCTTGCGGTTGATTATGTGTCAAAATGGGTGGAAGCCAAGGCCACCCGGACTAATGATTCTAAAGTGGTTGCAGATTTTATTATAACTAACATTTTTGCAAGGTTTGGAATTCCACGAGTGATCATTAGTGATGGAGGGTCACACTTTTGCAATCGGACCATTGAAGCGTTATTGAGGAAATACCATGTCACCCATAAGGTTTCTACACCTTACCATCCTCAAACGAATGGCCAAGCCGAGGTTTCCAACCGAGAGATCAAGCAAATACTTGAGAAGACTGTTGGGCCAACAAGGAAGGATTGGAGCTTACGGTTAGATGATGCACTTTGGGCGTATCGTACGGCGTACAAAACCCCCATTGGGATGTCCCCCTTTCGACTTGTCTATGGCAAGGCGTGCCATCTTCCCGTGGAGTTGGAGCATAAAGCTCTTTGGGCCGTCAAGAAGTTCAACATGCACTTAGATGAAGCGGGAAGTACTAGGAAATTCCAATTGAATGAGCTTGATGAAATACGGCACGAGGCGTACGATAATGCAAGCATTTACAAGCAAAAGACCAAAGCTTTCTATGACAACATGATCCGTGGGAAATCATTCTCAATTGGGCAGAAAGTGCTATTGTTCAATTCCCGTTTACGTTTGTTTCCCGGTAAGTTACGTTCTAAGTGGATTGGACCATTTGTTATTACTAATGTTTTTGTTCATGGTGCAGTCCAAATCCAAAGCTTGAAAACGGGACAAGAATTCAAGGTGAACGGGCATCGTTTGAAGCCCTATTATGACACCTTTGTGGAGCATGCCGTGGATGACATACCCTTGGAAGCCGTGGGCCCAAGTAAGGAGTGAATGAGGTCTTCGTCCGGCTGTACGACGTTAAAGCAAGCGTTACTTGGGAGGCAACCCATGCATTCAACAAAGGAAGCCTGAGAAAGCACTCCAATTCCAGATTTGCGTTCCTAAACTCTTCTCTTTGTTGCTATTTTGTTTCTGCCATGTTAGGTTGTTTAGTTGTTGTTTTGTTGTTTGTTTGTTAATTGTGTGAGTCTATGCTTGAAACATTGAGGACAATGTTTGATTTAAGTGTGGGGGGGGGGGGGTAACCAAGGTGTTTTGATGCAAATTCGTAGGGTTTTGTCACCCATAATTTCAAATGTTGTTTCTTGCTGTTTTTAGGTGTTTTTAGGCTGTTTTGGTGTGTTTTAGTATTTGTTGTTCTAAAAATCCGAAAATCCCAGAAAAAATTGAAAAAAAAATTGTTTTGAAAACCCAAAAAAAGTTGTTTTTAAGTTGTTTTTGTGTGTTTGTTTGTGTCTTAGGGTACCTTCCAACACAATGATGAGGATTCGGTTTGTAATTGCATGACTGTTAAAGAGAATGATTAACATGGATGAAAGTTTGATTTACTCTTTGTTTATGCTTGGTTGTGGTAATAACTTATGACTTCACATGTAATCAAAAAGAAAAAAAATTAGTTTTTGTAACATGCTTGAAGGAAGGAGCTCAAACAAATGCTACAACCTTATGAGACTTGAGCCTAAACGTTTATTTGGAGAGTTAAAATCTGTGCATTCTTGTTTTCTAAAGTCGTTGCATGATCTCATTATTCTTTGCTTGGTTGCTACTTAGAAGACGTTTCATCATTTAGTTCCAAACACTAGAACTCATGCCCAATTCATTCAAAGCATGTTATTGATTTGCATAACACATATTCAAGATGAAGTTGTGTAGTGACCACCATAGCCAAATTGCCATATTTCCCTATTTCATTTGTTTTGTAGGATTTAACCCCGTTGAGCCTTGTGTAGCCTACTTTCTTTGTTAACCCACAATTATCCTCACCTAGCCTAGAGTAGGACCACCCATACCTTTGTTCTTGAAGCATAGTAAAAGCATAACTCAAAGATGAATTCCTTTTGATCATTGCATTGTAGAAAACAAGTGTGGGGGAAGGATTCTTGATATATGGGTGTGCCAAAGTCTTGAATGAGGCACGAAAAAAAAAAAAAAGAGAAAAAAAAAAAAATTCCGTGCAAAATAGAAAGAAAAAAAAAAGAAAAAGTTGTGAAAAGTATGAAAAGGAGTTGAAAGAGCATAAAATGAGCTCTAAGTTGTTGGTTATTGAAGAAAGGGTCCAAAACGTTGCATTTGACCCTAAGTATGCACGTGTATTCCCCTTTGTGTTTAAAGTTATTTTCTGCACTCTAAAGTGAATTCTAAGTATCAAGTTCATTGCTTTGCTTACTATTGTTTAAAGAACGTTTGTTTTATCCTTTACCTTTCTTTGTTAGCCAATACCCCTAGCCCCATTACAACCCTTGACTTTAATCTTGAGTGTTATGTGTTTCAATTTGTGGAGTTTAAAATTGGTACGAGCATATGGTGTCACTGGTTCTCGCATCTAAGTAGTAGCGTTCCATTCATGAGATCATATCTAAACATGTTATTAACTCCGGAAAGTGCTTTCTTTGTCATACATATATGTGAGGATTCGTTTTCATATTTACATCTATCTCCTCACATATACCTAGTGTAGGGTGTGTAGTCAGAAAATCCGTGTGAAAATTGAGTGCATATCTAGTAAGGAATTGAGGAAATTCTCTAAGGCATGTTACTACGATCAGAATCATGTTTAAGTGGTTATTTGTGAACTAATGAGTAGTGACTATGATTAAGTAAAGGCTTAAGCGTAAAGATGGCTAAAATCTGTGGGAATGATGATTTTTAACATGTCATGTGCATTGGAAATCCCTGAGGCGATTGTTGGAAGGTGTAGGTTGTGTTTTACTCGTTTTACTTAGGTTATTTACTTTGTTTCATTTTGTTTTGCTCGAGGACTAGCAAAAGCTAAGTGTGGGGGAATTTGATAGGAGCATATTTACGCACCTTAGTTTAGCTTGTTTTTGTGCATTTATAGTGTTTTTCCTTAGTAAAGTAGTCTTTTAAGCTAGTTCTATGTGCTTTCAGGTTTTAAGGGCAAAGTATGCAAAAGGATGCATTTTGGAGCCTTTTGGAGCAAATTAGAGCTTGGAATGGACATCATATGCTTGGAGCCAAGAGGATGGATGAAATTGAAGACTTGAAGATGATGATTCCTACTTGAGCAAGGTTTCCTAGTTGAAGTAGGAAAGTCCCTAAATGGAAGATGGTTTCCTAGTTGAATTAGGATTCCTAGTTAAAATGGGTTTCCTAGTTGAATTAGGATTCCTAGAAGAATGAAGATTCCTACTCAAATAAGGTTTCCTACTTGATGAAGGAAAGTCAAAATCCAAATGGTCTCAAGTGAAGCAACAAAGAAGTTTTCCAAGACCAAGAAGGAAAAGGAGTCCAAGATGATGAAGGAATGACAAAGACAAGGTTTCCTAATCCTAATAGGCAAAGTTTCCATGTGCAATGAGGAGTCCTTATCCATTTAGGGCACTTTATCCATTTAGAAACCTTATCCTTGTTCTAGAACCCTTATCCATCCTTGCCGTGAGTTTTCCTTGCATTAGAGGGTTTCTAGAAGCCCTAATCTGCCCTATCCTTTAGTGCCGCACCTATCCCTTCTAGAAAGCTGATTTCCCTTGCCTTGCAAGGCATTCTAGAAGCCTTATCACCTCATCTCCTTACCTGCCGCACCTAGGAAGCATTATCCCTTTTTGTTTCTGATTTCTAAGCCTATTTCCTTGTGGATTTGGGTTATTCAAGTCCATATCTGATTACCCTAGGGTTTTAAGTGCCTATATATACTCATATTAACCCCTAGATCAGATCACCACCTCTCATACACATTCATTCATTCCAGAAATTCGTCCAACCCTCTCCACAACCTTGTCGCAGCCACTAAACACCTTTCTCCTTAGTTTTAAGCTTTGGCGCACCATCCCCTTCCCCTAAACACTACTACATCCTTCCATAACCATGCATCCATACACTTAAGGCCCTAAACCTGTCCCTAGACCTTTGCCGCACCAAGGAGGAAGAGAAGGAAGCTCGGAAGTTCATGCAATTCAAGTTCGCGTCACTGGAATTTCTAGGTGTTTCTTTTCCTTTGATTTCAATGTTTAATTTCAATTCTCTTTGTTTTGTGCGTATGAGGAACTAAACCCCCCCTTGGCTAGGGGGGGATTCGAAATACATGTTTATGCTTGCGATATGATTTGATTACTTCTAATTACGTTTCATAAGTTGTGAATTCAATTTACTTATCTATGTGAATTACATTGATTGGTGTGTGTTGGTTGAGAGTGCACGCTTAATTATCATGCATAAATTGGATGCTAGGATATAAGGAAATTTCACCTAATCGTTATGGAATTATATTCACAAGTAGTAAAGGTTGATGATCTCAATCGCGTTAAGTAAATTCTTGGCATAAGTTTCATGCAATCATAGTAACAAGTGCTTCGTCAATGCTTATGGTTTTCATAGAACTTAATGATTCTTGCTTGTATCTCTATTATGCAATCATGTAGGGGACTGGTGGGGAATGTTTTGGGTTGTCGTATGCAATCATCCAATTCAATAACATTAGGAAAATCTGAAGGTTAATTTAAGCGAACCTAATTAACTTGGGGCGTTAAGAATTCATGGGTTATTGAAAGCAATTGGAAATCGTTTTATATGCAAGTATAACATGTGTGGAGATGAACCCCTTAGCTAGCTTCCCATCCATTCAACTCCATCAAATTCGTTTTTACAATCTGTTCTAATTTAAAAAGTTTGTTTTGTTTTTAAATTCGTCCAAAACCAATCCCCCTTTTCTTTGTTGAGTCATAGTAGTTAGAAATCACTTTAGTTTGTGTTTTTAAGTGTCTTAGGTCAAAGTAAAACCAATTTTCGTCCAAAGTTGTGTCTAGTGTTCAAAACTGCCCAGATTGTGTTTTTAAGGCAGTTTTGAGTGTTTTGGTGCTGTTTTGAGTCTTTTGGTTTGTTTTGGTGTTTTAAAGTTTAGTTTTGCATTCTTTGAGTCTAGTATAGTGTTTTAAACTTGTTTTTACGTAATTGAGTCAGTTTCCAAGTGATTAACAATCCCTCCTAATCCCCGGTCCAAAACGATCCCTACTTACATTCTTCACTACAATTGATAAAAAGAGGGTTTAATTTGTGTGCTTATAATTTTCACATCAATCTTCTAGGGTGACGAGGACAAAACTTACTTCTGAGTATCCTTCTAGTGTTTGTCTGGCCTTGGCGTGCCTTTTAAGCTGAGTTATTGCGTTTGTAAAAAAACTTTGCACCACCAGTGTCTGCGCCTTTATTGTTGCACATCTGGATTGGGCGGAATAGTGCGTCATAAGCATGACTGCGTGTGTCTGAAGGTATAACTTGAGCTTCTGGGTTGCAACAACTATCGCCAAAGTTAGCTTTTGAATTTCTGGTTGGTGGTTTCCTCATCGAGGAGAGCTTTTGAACTGTGGAATACAGGTAGTTGGGCCTCCAGCTCTTCTCGTATGAGGGTAGAGCTTATTGCTGTTTCAGATGCGGCTGCTCGTCCAGTCAGAACTTGAATCTCCTTTAGAGTAATGGGGGACTTCATATTCAAGATTGCTCGAATTTGCCTTAAATGTGCATCGGCGAACCTCGTCCCAAAGTGCATGCTTATCTGCTAGAGCGAAAAAGTTTGCCAGACTTAGATCTTCTTTCGTGATCAATTCTCCGAACAGCAGGTAGTCTGCTAGGAGTCTTTTTTGGAAGACTGTTCTAGCTATCGAGTCGTTGCATCTGACTATCTTTGCCTTCTTTGTTTTGAACCTCTTCACATAGTCGCAAAATAACTTATTTGGGTTCTTCTTGACGTTGAACAAGTGGTAGGACTTTTTCTTAATTAAGCAATATAATGAATATTCTTTGGTGAAAACCAAAGAAAATTCGTCGAAACTCTAGATGGATTGTGGCAGTAGGGTGTAGAACCAATCTTGCGCCTCACCTTGTAAAATGGTGGCGAATATCTTGCACATGAGATCATCGTTGTTTCGATAGAGGATCATTGCGCTTCAATAATGCTTTAGGTGTCTCCAGGTCTCCATCCCTTTTAAAGGATGTGAAATGTGGCATGCTAAACTTGCATGGAATCTCTGCTTGCTCAATCTCATTCATGAAGGGTAACCTGCTTATGTTGGTCATGTCTCATCGTAGCACCTCGTTAGTGACCTTGTTGCGTTGGAAATCGTGCAATCTCTAGGTTAGAAGCCTTTCTACTTCTTCCTGAATTTGCCTTTGTTGGGGGTAACAGAGTTTTCGGTTGCCCTCGGTCGTGACCTACTGTTATCGACTTGTCTATGCCGCAGTTGCGGTGCATGTGGTTCGTTCCTAGCAGGCGAGGGAATTCTTCGCAGGCTGTTGATTGAGCTTGAGCTAGACTGAGTGACTACTTCTCTCCGTCCTTCGTGCTACCTACTCCGATGTGAGGTGAAGGGTGCTCCTTGCGGGCCTAGCCGCAAATGAACATTTTTCCTAGAAAGTTGCTCATGTTAACTATCGGAGTGTGGTCCCAACCGTGAATGTATGTTTGTCTGTGGGCCTAGTAGAGAGTGCATGCTTCTCAGCGCACTAAGATGGAAGTATATGCTATCTCGGGGGCCCAATAGGGAATGTAAACTGCCCAAACGCTCATTTCGTGGCTGGTCGAGTGGTTGCTTGCCGAGAAGCTGTTGGAGAGGTTCTTTGTTTGCCCTTGTCCTACTACGTTGCATCTCGGTGCGCTGCAAGAGCTAATTCACCAAGGTCGTCTGTTGTGCGAGGGCGCTCGTCAATTCTATGACTTATCGAGACAAGTGTTGTTCTTCATTTGGGTTGGAAGAGCTTGGAAGAAATGCGTCTCCTTAAGCAGTGGAAGTGTGGTAGACTCCGGGCATGAGATTTGAGTTGGAAAATGTTAAATTCGTGGAGAAATATGGTGAAAATGCCCCTGGTTCAATCATAGGCCTGGAAATTTGAAGCCGAGACGGTTGAACTAATCTTGGACCGATTTAGGCTGCTTAGAAGGCCATAGGAATAGGCTGGACCACGGGAGCAGGCTGGGCCACGATAGTGGGCTGCTCTGCATGTCGCACATGTGGGTGTGAGGCTAAGGCTTGACTTGGCAACGCGTTGGGACCGGCCACTTGGATGGTTTTTTGGGTGAGATTCTGATAAGAGCACATTTATGCGACTTTGTTAGTTTATTTCCTTGCATTTGCTTAGTTAGTTTCTATTTATTATAGTGATTTAAGTTATTTTCGTGTGTTTGTAGGTCTAATTAGCTAAAGGGGCAAGAAAAGACAATTTGGAGCATTTTAGAGCAGTTTTGGGCTTGGAATGGAATGGATAGCACATGCATGGAGTAAGGTGGATGAACGAATTTAAAGTTCAAGAAAGGCTAAGAATATGCTAAAGAGATGGAAGAATTAATTCAAGACAAAGAAGATTTGAAGCTCAGCAAAGAAAGAAGGAAACATGAGCCATACTACCTTATTTTGTCTTAACCAATCCTAATCCTACACTACCTATGTTCCAGCTGCTAGGGGGGTTCCTAATTAATTTAGGACACTTAAATATATGTTTCTAGAAGGCTTAATCCTATTCCTTAAGGGATGCTGCACCCTCTTCCTTCTAGAACAACAATTCCTTGCCGCAAACCCCTTTCCCTTTCTCTCTAGGTCTTGCCGCATATCCTTTTCCCTTTTCCTCTTGGATTCTGACATTTATTTACCCTTTTTCCTTGAGGATTTGGAGTGCAAATCTTTCCCAAATTTTAATTAATGTCTTTTCCTTTATTTCTATGCTTTCTGCCGCATATAAGGGAAGGAACCATTCATCCATCCATCCATCCTTCACCATAATTCACACCACATATCCATCATACACACAAACACCCTTGTGTCGCAGCCTTGCAAGGAGAAATGAGAGAAGACACTTGGAGTCGTGCCCTGCCATTCAAAGTTTGGATTGTTTGAGCGTTTCTAGGTGTATTCAATCTTTTGTTTTCAATGTTTAAATTTAATTGTACTTGTTTAATTGCGAACATGAGGAGCTAAATTCGTTTTGGCTAGAGGAGAATTCAAAGTCATGAACATATATGTGATATGAATTGATTTCATCCAATTATTGTTTCGCAAAAAAATGAATGCAATTTACTTAACTGCTTGATTGATAACTTATTCTTATATGTTGATTAAGGAGGCCTACTTAGTTTGCATGCATGAATTTGATGCTAAAATATAAGGGAGTTTCACCTAATTGTTATGAACTTATATTTGCAAGTAGTGGAAGTCGCTAGTCACGATCGTGTTAAGTGAATTCCTAGTAAGAGTATCATGCTTTTCATAATTACAAATGTCTTGTCAATGCTTATGATTTTCATAGAACTTAATGAGAATAATCTGATAGTTAATTTACTTGATAAGAATAATTTGATTGCATCGCTGAGTCCAATTCAATGAAATTAGGAAAATCTGATAGTTAATTTGTGCAGTTCACGGTTAATTTGGGGTATTGTCATTCATGGTTTATTGGAATAATATTTGGAAATCAATTTGTATGCATATGTGTCATGTGTGGAGAAGGACCCTCTAGCTAGCCATTCACCCATTAAAACACCCAATTTGTCCAAAGTTGTTTAGAGTCTTTAAATCTATTTGCTTTTACTTTAAATTCGTCAAAACCAATTCCTCCTTTAATATTTCGTGTTTTACTTAGTTAGAACCTGTTTTAATTTATTTCCTTTAGTGTTTTGAGTCAAAGTTAAGTTAGAATTCGTCCAAAATCACTCTTAGTTTCTGTTTTGAGTCAATTTACTTGTTTTGTGATGTTTTGAGTCATTCTAGTTTGTTTTGAGTTATTAGAGTCTAGTTTTCTGTTTTTGAGTCTAGTTTAGTGTAATTGAGTCTAATTTGAGTAGATTAGCAATCCCTCCTAATCCCTAGCCTAGAACGATTCCTATTTATCCATACTACAATTGTCAAAAAGAGGGTTTAATTTGTGTGCTATTTTATATCACATCATATTCATGATTTATTAGCTAATTAATAAATTAATTGGGTAATAAATCAATTAATTAGCTAATTAATATAATTAGAAAGGAATGATTTGAGGGTTAACTTCTGGAGAAGATTTGATGATGATGAATTAAATAGGTTTTGAATAATTACCTATTTTGAGCACTTTTGACCTTGATTGAGTCATGATTGTCCACTGCTCGAGTGTAGGAGTTCTGGTATTCCTCGAGGGTAATTTTGTCTTTTTACCCTAGAATCCACGTGTTGTCTCGATATTTTTCTCGATTATTTTTGGCTCCACAAACCCTAATTTCTCCCTCCCTCGCCAACAAATACATACTCACTGAACAAACAAAAAAAAAAGTATAAGATTACCAAGTCGCAGTTGCAGCGCAGCTTCAATCCACCTCAAGTCCATTCATCACCACAACTCCCTCTCTTTGCCTCTCTTTTCCAGTCTCCAATGAAAGATATCCACCGAGTAAAAAAAAAAAATCAAATTTTTTTAATTACACCTGGTCACAACTACTTGTGAGCTCGTCCTTTCTCAACCTTTAGATTGTCGTTTGTATGGATGGTCTGCACTCTTCGTCCGCACATTAGACAAGCCCTTATAAACATAGTTTCTAGATTGTAATGTATAACTTGAAAGTCAATTAGTGATTCTTCTTTACTACAATAAGTACAAGCAGAATGAGGTGAGATAATACAAACCCCATAATTCACTAAATGCTCTCATTTCTCTCTGCTCGCCGCCCTCTCCCTCTTTATTATAATTCTTCAGTTAAATATACCGATAACACGTTATCAACACGCTTTTGACGTTGCGTTAAAGAGTCTGTCCATCTTTAATGAGGGAAGTGTTACCTTTCAACCATTCTTATTATGGTTCACATATTATAACAGAGGTTATGGATTTGTCCATAGATTCACCTTCACAAGTCGGGGTTTCTTCAAAGGTTCTAGATGAACCAGCCTTATCAACTCCAATCCAAGCACATCTTTAATCCACATGAAATCGAGCGCTTACACCCTTCACCACCTCCCTCTCTCTGCCTCTCTTTCCCCACCTATACAACCCTCAATCTCCGACAAAAACACACCCATTGAATCGAAAAAAGTAAAGGTACATGATTTACCAACTCCCAATTAATCCACACTGAAATCGAACCCACCCGCTCTTCTTTCCAGGCCAAGGTAACCCTCTTTCCCTCCCTTGCCAACAAAAACACTCATTGAACAAAAAATAGAGGTATAAGATTACCATGTCACAATTGCAACGCATCTTCAATCCACCTCAAGTCCATTCCTCACCCCAGCTCCTCCTCTTTGCCTCTCTTTCCCCGTCTCCGATGAAAGATACCCACTGAGTAAAAAAAATTCAAAATTTTTTATTTACACTTGGTCACAACAACCCGGTTCTACTCGTGAGCTCGTCCCTTCTCAGCCTTTAGATCGTCATCCCTACGAATGGTCCGCACACTTCGTCCGAACATTAGACACGCCCTTATAGAGATTGTGATCTCTAATTGGGTACCATCTACAGTTTTATTACAGTAAAGCCCACCTTTAATTAACTGCAAAAACCTTCCTCAGAGCCTCAGATCCTTGTATGTTGACAATCATCTACCACAACATTCATGCCCATCATTATTCATGATTTTAATGATTAATTAGACAAAAACAAAATCGTTGATAAAAAAAAAAAGGACAAAAACAAATTCCAAGCATCTGTAAGTTCGCTAATTTATCTCAAAAAATACTAATCAACTACAAAACAATTACAAAAAACAGAATCTTTTTTCATTCAGTGGAGTCGGTTGAGTCAAATACAAAACAATTAATCTCAAAATAATAATACGCCCGGGTCAAGTACAATCAAACAATCAGCTTGCCCTTATTTATTCTTTCACTATATTTGACTGTTGTAGTCCTCTTTTAGCTACTCAAATGACACTAAAAATCCCAAGAAAAATTACAGCAAACTTTCTGTTAGTCAACAGAAAACATCGGAAACATTGTGCCTTGTTTCTTCTCTTTTTCCCAAGTACATATTGAAAACACAAAACAAGAAATGAAACACAACCAAACAATTCATTCTCGACAAGAACCTTTGGACCTTGATCTGGATAGAAAACTATTACGTCGACTCTACTCTGAGAAAAATCTTCATGAACTCGTATACAAGATAACTTATAGCAGCTGACGGTAAAACCTGGTGAGCACATGAGAAAAAGGTCAAGAAACTTCACCGCAAACCTGATCGAATGACAAAAGGGCTCGACAAAAGATGTGTTCTCATCTAAAGAATCGTGAGAGTACCATACCTGCAATAGGCTTGGTGTTAATCCTGCATAAAGAGCAGGTACACCTCCTTGCTCAACAATTTTCACACAAGTTGCGAAAGCACTTAACTTAGTTGCCCGAACTTGCATCTGAAGGTGTCTCCTCACAACTTCAAATGGATATGTAGCAGCTTCAGAACAAGCACCGGCAATTGCCCCATATAGTAATGTTCGAACGGGACCCAACTCCAGTTGTTCCATAGCATTCAGTTTATCACCTTCTTGTTTCTTGTGTTGGATCCTTTTAATCCCTTCAGGTGAATGCAGATAAGCTGATTTCAGTATATCATAAACACCATAGAAAACTGCACCTGAAGGTGCCATGCTCACAATCGAGGGTAGTAAACCCTTGTAAAGCGAAAAAAACCCTTCAGTTTGGATCATGTGGCGGAAAGCACCAATTACACCACCCAAGGTTTCTCCACCAGGTGCTACCATCTTTGTTCTGATCTGAAAGAATTGACATTTTAGAATAGGACTTGGGCCAATTCTTAAGTGCAAGCAATAGAATTCAGCCTATGCACACTCTTACGGTGTGACCTATAAAAGTGTGGGTCATAGACGATCAATCCTATTCTGCACATTGAACTACAAAGTTGAAGAAGAAATAATTTGAACACAAATTAACAGTGAAACCAGGAAAAAAGTGCTTACGAGATGAACTCAGCTGAAGCAAATAACAATAGAAGGTTGCAACATACCGTGTCCATAGGTAAGCAGAGCAAAGTGGCTGTAATTCCAGCCGCGGCACCAGCAAGAAACCTCTCGTAATTTGTGGACTCCTCATTCCGAAACAATTTCATCAGATGATTTCTGTAAGTATCGTAAGCATAGAAATTGATAGCCTTAAAGGGTGCCGTGCGAAGAATATTGACAAAATTTCCTCTCCAAAATCCCTTCAGCCCTTGAGAAGCTGCAATCGTCCTGATGAGCTCAAAAAGGTTCTTCTGTTCACCTCGAACTATATATTCCAGCTTTAGCCTCTCAAGAGGAGCAACAAACGTCCTAAGAAAAAGAAAACACCAAGAAGTTTCTTTTGAGTCCTGGAGAAGCATATGATGTACCATTAACCAAATTAAAGCATAACAAATGATTCAGAACCAAAATCACATCGAAAAGAGAAATGGACGCTCCATCTTTAGTTGCTTCAAAATCACAAGTTAACAGAAACTGACAATTGGGTTTTTGTTTTCCATTTATAGACCAACTCCAATGGAGTCATATAAATTTAGTTTTTAGTCCAAAATTTGCCCCCCATTGCATGTATCTCTAACGGTCGAGAATATCCAATAAAGGAATCATACAAATTTTGTTTTTAGTGCAAAGTTTTTGTTCAAATATCCACACAAAATCAAAACCACATCACAAAAATTTATTTGACCGGAATTTGAAATCAAAATAAAAAATTTCTCTTTATTTGGAGGATCAAAAACTTCAAAATCACCATCTTAAAAAAAAAAAAAAAAAACAAAACAAAACAAAAACGCTTGTTTTCATATGACAATGTATTAGAGTTTTAGTCAAAATAGAACGTAGCGGAAAAATTGCGTGATGGCAAAGGGTTTGAATATTTGACATGGATTTATTGATAAATTTTAGTTTTTATATTAATTTCATTTGCATTTAATGATAATTATATAAAAGGGCTGAAAAAAAATTCATATTTAAAATTTAAGTGAAGTTATACTGATTCAAATAAAATTTTCTTAAAAGTTTATTGAGTCCACCTGAGTCAGCTTAAAAATACAAAAATCTAAAACACGGGAATGGGAGAAGCATAATGTAATTCTATTGTCAATCTAAAAGCGTGCGGTAATTCACAAACAAATACAACTCATTCGGGTTTGGAGTGATCGAACCTTGAAACCATAGCAGCAACAGCTCCAGACCAAAGATGCTTGGTGGTATTCATAGCACCCGATCCCTTCCGTGCAGTCTCACCCTCACCCTCGAACACCGCCACAATGGCGGCCTCCTCCTCCTCCGAGGACGAAAAGCTTTTATCCCCATTTTGCCCCAGGACTTGTCCTGATTCCCGAACATACCTTTCCTCACCACCATCCCTTTCACTCCCCTTTATGGACAAGCTCACAGACAAAAGCAACCCGCCGCCACCACCTCGTCTTAAACCTTCAAAACGCAGCGTCTTGTGGCAGTGGCGCCTTAAACAACAGGCCGAACCGGAACCGGAACGCAAACGGGTACGGTGAGAAATCAAAGAAACGAAGGAAGGAGGGATGGTGTTGCTGGGGTGCAGGAACAGTCCTCCGAGGGAGATCGGATCGGGATCGGGATCGGACGGGTAGGAATTGATGAAACGGGTGAGGAGGTTGAAGCTGGAGTGGTCGGGTGGGAGCATTTCCGGGGACGTGAAAACGGCGTCGTAGAAGGGTGGAGGAGCGTGGGAACTAACGACATTTAGGGGTTAATAAGAGAGTGGGGAAGAGATGAGGGGGAGGAAGGAAGCCTGAAGAGGACGAGAGAGAGAGAGAGAGAGAGAGAGAGAGAGAGAGAGAGAGAATGGAACAATTAGAGAGAATGTTTGGAATTGTTGCGGGAAATGAAAGCGACGGGTGGGAATTTTGAATTGCTTGATGGTGGATTTGGTGCTTGGTTCCCATCGCCTTCACTTCATTTCAGTATCTCTGGTTTGGATGATTGCTTGATTGAACCCTTTCTGTTTGGAACTTTGGATCCCACCAACCTCCAAACCTCCAAATACTTGCTCCCTTTCCTTACAAACCATAAAATAATCGGACCAGAATCTGACGGCTGAGATTGGGCGAGCTCACGCGTAGAACCGGGTAATCTGCTACATCGAACGGGTCAAATTTCCCCGGGCAAAATCAGTCTCCTCTCCTTTTTCTGCAGACCACTCCATCAATTTCTTTGTCAATTTTCCCCCCAGCGAGTCGGGAGTGCTGAGCGTGAAGAGCAGCGGCACTTCTTCAAACAGAAAGATAGGATATTTTGTCGCTAAGAAGAAGATTGAGAGCTCTTCAAGCAAGCAGGCAGCTGATTTCAAGCACAAATTTGTGCACACTGTCACAAAAACTGAGGTTGAACCCATCACCCATGTCAAATATTTGATTAATTTTTTGAATTTTTTAACTTTTTGACCTCAAAGTTGTCTTCTTTGGATTGGTTTTTCAATTGGGTGAATTGGGTTTGAGGGGTTGTGAATTGATTTAGCTGTTTTTGATAGACTATGAGATGTTTTAATGACTCGCTATAGAGCCTAAGCTAAAGTCCCAAGAGCAACATTCTGGCCACCACCTTCTGGGACAACCAGGTATGTATGTATGTAGCCTTACATTCCGTTTGGTTGCTAAGAAAGTTTTTCTATAGGATTCGATCGGATTCAATTTCTGTCATCAGACTACCAGGCAATATAATATATGATTAGGATTCACGTATAATTATTTACTACAGTATGCTTATTGCTTATGTATATGTATGTATGATTCATGGGAACTGAAGTAGATACATGATTGGATTGAATTTATAATTTCTTGTCTTGTCTTTGCAACCAAACACAGTTTATTGGTAGGATTAAGTAATGACTGCTGGTATGCCCGTGTTTAGGTGCAATGCTGGGAGATACACCAGAGTGGACAAAATCTTGCTAGTGTGGCCAAGGCATCCATACCCCCACGACCAACCGGTAATCTCTCTCTCTCTCTCTCTCTCTCTCATGAAACTAGTTTGGTAGTCAAATTATTTTGTTTCGCAAGTTTGAATTCCAACATATTGTGTAATTAAGGATACATCCATACGCAACAATGTGTCAACTATAGTTTTTAATTATAACTAGGGTATGAATTAGAAATATCCGAGATGAGTTTATAAATGCTAGATGGCCTGCCTTTGCTTATAGAATTCGAACTTGGAACTTTTTACCACTCTACTGGGTCCTGGCAGAGCTAGGGGCGTTTACATCCGGCCATGGCCCTCTGATATGATTCATAACTTCTGCTCTTCATAGCAACTTAGCGTTATTTCTGGTTGAATATAAAACAAACAATAGTTTTGCTGTTTGTTTCTAGATATATACTCAGGAATCGAGATAAGAGTAGTTTTACACAATACTAAATATAACAAAAAAAAAAAAAAAAAGAAAAAAAAAACGGTGAGAAATATATTGGACGCAAAATGTTTTTACTGTTACAATTGGATGCACAATTTTGCTTAGATAAAAACAGTACAATCTCTGTGTAGAAGGACAATTGCTTTTAGAATTGTTATATGTTGTTGATTTTAAGCAAGTAATTTTTGTACTGTTATTCTACGATCTCGTTTAAAAAGATAAGAGTCCTTTTAATAAGGATC
Organism: Pyrus communis; assembly: GCF_963583255.1. Classification (NCBI taxonomy): domain Eukaryota; kingdom Viridiplantae; phylum Streptophyta; class Magnoliopsida; order Rosales; family Rosaceae; genus Pyrus; species Pyrus communis. The sequence continues at coordinate 15,896,862 of NC_084818.1, forward strand.
ACCACTATTCCAAAGTTTTACTGATACATACATATCTTTGTGCATGCAAAAGTATGTGATTTAATTTGAGATCACATTAGATCAATGCATGTCAATTAGGGACATTCTGTGATATAACTGGGAAGGTTATATGTCTATCTGTATAGGTTTAGCGCTCAACTTGGAAGGATGATGGATCTACTGTGTTCTCTGGTGGTTGTGACAAGCAAGTTAAGAGTGGCCTTTGGCTGGTAACCAACCAGTGACCGCTACATACATGATGCACCCATAAAAGAGGTTGCTTGGGATCCCGGAGGAAATGAACTACTTAGTCACAGGAATCTGAGGAAGGAGGAGGGAAGAGAGAGGAGGCACGACACAGGTGTAAGCTATTACAATTACAGGGTGTACTCCAGCGCGAGCTTCCCAGGTAGTTGGAACCCAAGCCTTATCTACATTAATTTTGATGAGTGGACTTTGAGGGGCTTTGCAAGTGATGGTTCTCTGTACTGCAGGGCCCATGGAGAGATAGGAAAATTGATTGTACTGATGCAATGTCCGATACAAGCTTGGTGCCCTGTCGTCGAAAATAGCCGAGCATCGCTCTTTCCACATTAATTCTGGAAGGTTAGATGCTACCGATTAATTAGCCATAGAAGATGCCAGCAGTCTAGAGACACCATAGTTGGAGTTGGCCCAGGAATAGTCATCAAAGGCAGAGGGTGAGTGCGATCGGTGACGAGCAAATAATTGCTGGGAATTTGAAGCATGTCAATTTTATAAGTGGGCACCGCCAACGCCATCAATTTTATAAGCACCTATTTGTCGACGATATTCCTATGTCAAGACACAACTCACATGTCGGACGAGTCTCTGAAATAGTTAGAAAAACCCGTGACCCCCTATTCTCTCATGTTTCAGCTACTTTTTTGTCTCTTTTCTTTCTACTTTAAAGCTTCACGAGCACCAAAATTGCTACGTGAAGACAAATATCTAGCAAATAGTTAAAACCGTACACAAGATATTCACCTTTTGCTCAAGGTTTAAATATTAAAATGCCCTCCATCTTTTTCGATATGTCCTTAATGTATACCTACATGTTTTTGCTTTTGTGGTTGCATCTCGGAATTAAAATTTAAACGATGTGAATTAGTTCAATTGCTCACATCAGTAAAGTGGTTACTCAATAAGTGACAAATCGTTGATTAATTAGCGACCGAAAGCGACAAATTGATTGGCCATTTGTAAAAAAAGGGGGGAACGTGCACTTAGTTTAGGTATATGTTGAACAAGATGGTAGTGATATTGTTCTTTGTTCGGAAGAAAGAAGATGAGTGAGTGATTGGTGAAGAGAAGATTGTTTGTTCTTAAACTAATGGTATGGTTTGCACAAAGTGTAAAAAAAGCAAAAACTATCTTGGATGTGCAGCAATATATTCTCAAGTTCTTTCTACGTAATTAAAAATTTACAAATGGTGAATTCTTTTGATATATACATTTCACTTTGAATTTGGTCATCTAATAAATGTAATCAATATAATCACTATCTTTATGTTCTAAACTTAAAATTCAAAATTTAAGTTCTAAACTTATTCCAACTTGCTCCAATTCCTTGGGCCAAATATGAGTTTTAACCAATAACTCATTCCTAGGGCAAATTTAGGCCAAAATTTCTTCAGGGTTAATAGGCTGGCTCATCATATATGTGTACTTTTTTTTTTAGTTTTATATTTAAAAATTCATTGAATCAAACAACTAACTTCTAATATGATTAAATCCAACGATCAAAAAATTAAATGATTCAAATTTAAATCTAATGGCTAAAATAATTTTTAAAAATTCTTTCATGTGTAGTGTTCCACGAGTTTCATGATGTTGGTTTAGTGATTTTTTTAATATTTATCAGAATCAAAATATTTTTTTTTTTTTGTTAAAGTGTTCATAAAATTAAATTAGGATAGTCTACATAATTTATTATTATATTTTTTAAATTTACTTTAAAAAAATAATCATAAATTTATTTTTTAATAATCTCCAGCTAAAAATGTAACACAAAAGGGTTGGGACAAAAAAACTGCTTCTGAGCTAAAAATTTTAAGTTTCAATGTAAAAATAAATAAATAAATAAATAAATATTAATTTCTACTAATTAATAAAACTCTCTTTGTCAACCAAAAGAGGATGGAAGGACAAATTAGTCTTCTATCACACAAAAAAAAAATGATGGGCAATAATGTAATTTCACAAGTCCAAATTTTACTGTTTTTTATTGAAGCCTCACCTACATGTGATGTTAAAATACCTCCAATATTAAAATTTTTTTTTTTTTAAAAACCTCTCACTCCCCCACGTTCTCTTTCTCTCCCTCTCTCCTTCTCATTTTCTAAAAAAATGTGTTTATACACACAAAGTGTGTAAGCAAATGCTAGTGTGTGTGTATATATATATATATAATTTAAGGGAAAACTTGATATAAGTCCAATTTTTTGAACTAATAGTAAGAATAGTCCAATTTATTAAAATAAGTCCAATTCCTTAAATTTAATTATTTTAGAGTGCTACTATTACCACCTCTCTGTCTTATTTCTACACCCACTCTTTATTAAAAAAATTTAATTACCAATTTATCCTCACGTAATATGTCAAATAAGGACTAAGGGAAACAAGATCAGATCCTTCCACCCTCCCAGCAACTCGTAATCTCAATTCCCAAACGTCTCGTCGTCACTTTATTCCTTCTATATTTTAATTTATGTTTATTGGATCCTAAATTATTGAATCATGAATTGATCTTTGTATTCGTCCAAACACACTGAAAGTGTCAAGCCATATATGGATGTCATCGGAGTTTCTTTCTCTACCGATTTCACTTCTTATTCTTTCGGCTTTGATTCTATGATTGGTTGAGCGACTGACACTTCGTTCTATTGTTGCATCACCTCCGTGGTCAGCCATGGGGATAGTCAGGATGGTGGTAAAAAGTGCAGAAGGGTGGTCGTTGTTTTACTTCCCTCTATTTCAATCGTATAAATATAATCATTTTCCTTATATTAAAAATATTGTTTAAATAATTAAAAAATAGATGGAAGAACAGGCTAGAGAAGCAATATGGATGTCAAGGGGTAGGTTGTGCTTCTCATCAGTTAGTAATGGCTATGGGAAGGGGTAGGCTGTGTTGGTAAACGGTGTCAAGGGTGGAGATTGGAAGGGTCTTTGGGGATAATGGTGGGTGGGAAGATAGTAGGTTATTTTTCTTATTTTTATGGTGGGTGAGATTATAAGGTATGTCTAGAAATAGGACAATAGGGTGGATCTAGTAACACTCTTATTTTATTATTAATAATTATCTCTTCAAAGAAAAAAAATTTATTGTAAAAATCAAATTTCTTCCTAATTATCTTTTTAATTATTTCTTTGTATTTATTTTTTTGTTATTTCTTGTTCTTCCTCCTGCTTTAACCCATTTATAGATTTTATTTTGATTTTTATAATCAACCTATATCACAGGTTAATTGTATTTATCTACCTATACGACATATTCTTTTTCATAGTCAACTTGTTACAAATTAATGTGTCTTGCTTGTAGGTATATTATGTTTTTTTCTACCTTTTAGTTAGGTTTCACATCTCACTTATAGGTATAATATACATTCATATATTTACTACTTGAGTTAGAGTATAATGTTTTGCAGATAGATTTATGTTGGTATATTAGTTTTTTTTTGTTATAAGATATTAATTAGATATTTTGGAGTTGGAAAATGCATAATATTAAAAGATTTTAATTGATTTTTAATATTGTTAGAAAATATAAAATGAGTATAAAAGAAATAAAAACATTTAATTAGAGAATTGAAATCATTCCTAAAAACACTCTATGTTTTTGGCCCCAGATCTAAAAACCCCATAATTTAATTTCAAATATATAGTAGTTGCAGAAAAAAGGGCCAGGGGCAAAATGGTCAGTAGGTAGATACAATTGGATTAGATGGAACTTGTCGAGCGAGTGGGGGATGACGTCACAGCCAGTAGCCTTTCCTGCGAATCGCGCCATTTACAAAAGAACAAAGCTGAAATACAAAGCCCTCCTTCTCCTTCATCCCAGTTAACTCCCCTCTCTCTCTCTCTCTCTAAGACTATGGATTCTTGAAATTGCAGAAACTTGAAAAGCAAGCAGTAGCGGGTGACTCATAGTGGTGGGACGGAGACCTAATCTCTTTGCAATTACAAACTTGCTGCAATGGCGACTGTTAATACCTCCGATTCCGATAAGGTATCATTTCCAATCACATTTTCTCTCTCTCTACTTTTTAGTTTTAGGTAGCATTTTTGAATTTCTCTACTCCCTCACCTTGTCAGAAATTTAAATTTCCAAGTTGAAACAACAAATCATCTTTCACCTAACAATCTGCCATGAATTTTGGAGACACCCAACAACTTTAAAAAGCTGGTTTTCTCATGGCTGCAATGGTGGCTAATCTGGACATTTTTATGTTTAGTATTTTCTAGGTTAGTTTCTTGGCTCCGACTTCCATACTCCATCATTAAATGATACCCAAATCATCATTAAATGATACGGAGTATGGAAGATAAATCCGAGTTTTTCATAGATAGTGCATATCCAAAGGCCATGTTAAATCCTAGGTGGAATGTCTGCATATTTGAAATCAAAATTCTATCCAACCGAAGTGTTATTTGCTAATTGGATTTGAAGGCTTTGTGATTAGGAGTCAAATTTGACATCAATTTCAAAAAAAATTTGAAGTCATTTTCGGCTGGAGAAGTACAAAATTTGACATAAAACTTCAGATTGCCTCGGCCATCAATTGTAATTTTTTTATTTTAATAAATGATATTATCTACCTTGGAGGAGGGGGTGGGCTTAGCCTCAATGAGCTAGCAATAATGTGATTCAAATTTGCTTTTGGTGAAAATCGAATCTAAAAGCTCTCACTTGCAAGTGAAGAGGAATACCACTAGACGGTAGTACTAAGTGGCACCCTCAATTGTAATTTCACATTTCTTTTTGTGGGTCAAAACATTAACATACAGCTAGCTGGTTGATAGAGATTTTCATTTCACCGTTGGTGGGTGGGTGCACTAGGACAATCATGTTGGAATGAAGGGAATATCAAAGGGAAGATTAGTAGAATTAGAGCACTCTTTTACAATTCTTGCTGTTGATATTGATTGCATTCATGGAATCTTACTGACATCAAAGATTTCTACGCTAGTCAGTGAGAATCAAAGAACAAGAAAGGGTTTTTGTGAATAGAGCTCTTGAGATAACACGGAAATCCCAATGAATTTTATTCAACTGAACCTGATTAATTACCACTGAATCAGAGTTAAGGTTTAGACTTAAATGACTAAGCCTAACTAAATTGCAACTAACAGTACACATCCGCACATGGTCATGCTGATGTGGCACATCAAGGTTGCCCAGTGCTTTCCAACCGAATTTTATTTTGCTGGTGATTGTAATATGCTTGTTCAACTTTCGAATGGCAAGTCTACGTCACCTTTACTAATATTAAGCTTGTTTCATATTATTCTTCAGTAACTATCCATATGTTTTCACTTAGTGGGAAAAGGCTTTGTTGTTGTTGTTCTAACTATCCGTATATTAGATATATTGTTGGAGGTATATGTGATGCTTTGATGTTGCCGAAATGATTTAAGACAAAAGATGGATTCAGGTGCTGAATGTTGCATCTTGCTTGTTCAGTGCAAGAATGAAACTTTGAGTGTTATGGGATGAATAGCCCCAATCCTCAAAAACGTTGTCTAATACCAATTATCTTACCCTTTAGTGACCAAAAGGGGAGAAGGCAACCAGGAAAAAACAGAACTAACTTATCTCTTTTTTTTTTTTAATTCTGGGAATTCTCTTAGGCCTGTAAATCATTTGTATGACACTGGTTTTGTTCCAGTCATGATATCTATTCCAACCAAATATCATACGTTGGATGCTAAATTTTATTTGAGGTACAGTTTTATGCAGGCATTGATCCAAGGAACTGTGGATGGATGTTGCAGCTTACCTGCTAGCTATTCAAGTGTTGAGTTGCTAAGGCAAACTCTTGAAGAGATCGACCAGCATTGCTCTCTAGGTCTCTCTCTCTGTCTCTCCGAACTAAGGAAAAAAGACAGCTGTCGCAATTAGTTCGATTTGATGGCTATGTACGCTCTGTTAAATTCTTCAACATTTCTGGCATTTTGTTTCAGATATTCTTCCTGTTCTGTTAGAGAAGGCTCCACTTCAAGCAAGGCTAAGATGTCCCTTTCACAGCTCACATGTAAGTCCTCCTAGCAATTAAAATTTTGCTGAATAGTATTATGCTATTTGTGGGTTTGTGTTGGTTTCATTGCTAATTTAATAAAGCATAGTCCCCTTCTTAAGAGGGGTCCTGTTTTCTAAGAAGTATAAGGGATAGGATTATTGTGTCCATCCTGCAATGTGATCCAATGATCCAAACCATCTAAATTTTGTAAAGTTATATAAGAATCATTCTTGCAAAAAATCAAATGAAATGGAAATCGTTGGACCATTTGATTATCATGTTCACTGTTTTTGGGAACACTGTGTGTTTGTTTATTTGATCATATTTAGTGACTAAATGTCATCTGATTTAGTTGTAGCTATTTTTTCCTTGGATAATGTTAACAGATGGACGGTTTGGATCATTAGATCACATTGAAGGCCACTTGATAAACCAAAAACATGAATACACCTACTGATGTGTGATTTTGTATTACATTAGGAACTAAAAATATGTGTAGAATTTGACATCTAAGTCTACCTTCCTTGCAATTCATCAGATGACATAGACATGTATGAATAATTGATGTTTTCATCATATACCTAGACAGAGCCATTTGACTTAACCAACTACATGTTGTTTCACAATGTTATGCCATAAAATATGTCAATAATTTTTTTTTTCTTTTTTTTTTTTTGGATTCTCTCATTGACCCGCGTTGGTGGCATGGGGTTTCTGAAGACTCATCTACTTCAGCTTCCTGATTCCGTTATCAGTATTGGCTCCTAGTGGAGACCCCGTTTTGTTATTCTTGAATCACTTAGTTTTTTTGCTGTTATTTTTTATGTCACATAGTTTGTTTACACAAAACTAAAAAAATCTCATTGATGTTCTCATTGTTGTTGTTTCAAGTAAGGCTTTCCTGTTTCAGTTTCGCAACACTTTGAAGTTTTCTGTTTGTGAAGGCCACAGATGTCTATAGCATTTCAATGTTAGCCACAGAAAGCAACCGTCTACCATGCGCTTCAGTGTTCGGATTTTTGAACTTTTCAGAAGTTTCTAGTTCATCTAAAGGTCAGATGTGCATGGATGCTCAGCTGAGTTGCCAGAACTACAATGATTTACAAGCAAATAGGGCAGATTCTCATCCCCCATGCATCATTGAGATAGATCTGGAGAAGGGATATATTCAAGCACCAGAGTCGAAAGAGGAAGCTGTTGAAAGTTTAAAACGCGAGGGCTTACTAGCGGTAAGTTACAATAGCTTATGCTATATCCTTGATATTATCTAGAATAAACTTGAAACTGGGGGTGGTCGAAAAATATCATACTACTATACATTGATTGCTATTGATTTTGACATTTTCTGTTTACCCTTGTAAATTTAATGTCATTGGCATAACACTGTCAGAGAGTATTTCGGAGACAGGCAAGCCTAAAAGTTGGTGGGAAACTTTTGCAGCTTCTATTCAACCATGGCACTTCAAGAGGTATGTAAACATTTATATACCTTCAAATTTGTACAGTTTATTTTCTAAATTATTAATCGGTGAGTCATTATTTTTCCATACATCGTTGCAAGTAATAAGGCTAGGATATCCTCCTGGTCTTATAGAGTCTTAACGATGTTTTCTAATTGGATGTAGTGGGTTGAATATTGCACATCTATTTGAATGGAAGGGACACATATATTGGACATATCTTCTAGGGTCTCCTGTATAAGATGCATTTTGCGTCGATACAATCAATTTCTCTAGCAGCACTAGGTTGAGTCATCTGTCACTTAATGGAAGGGATACATATGTTTGACTTGTCCATAAAACTTCTCTTTTATCGGAGAATTAAAGCCTTTCATAATAGTTTAAACAATCCTGGGTCTCTCCATCCACTGCCAATTGGTTTTGGGTTGGATGATCACGTTCTAATAAAATGGGAAGTTGATTTTTACTCTCATATTTCAATAGATAACGCAGTGACTGAGAGAATTCATGAAGCGCCAAATAACCGGTGGAAAAGATGCAAACGCACTGCCTCATTTGATTCCAGAAAAGTCGTCATCTTGTTCTCAATCTTGTAAGTAGTAAAACAAAGAAGCTACTTAAATATTTGGTTTTAAATTTTTTAAATGTTTCCTTCAGAATACTATTAGTTTTACTACATGTCATGAGTAATTTAAACCAGTAATTGACTTGATCAGACAAGTGTAGTTTATCATGACAACAATGAGATGAGGAATATTGACATTTTAATGTTTTTCTTGTTTTGCTGTCAAGAGCAAAGCTGAATGGTCTAATTTTTACATTTTACCATCACTAGTTTTAAATTAGTACTTGACTCGATTGGACAAAATATAATTCTCAGAACAATAGTAGGATGGAGAGGCATTTTATCTTAGGGTTTGATTAATCTGAATATTCAAGCTTTCAATTATTTTGCATTAACATAGATCGTTGAGTGCTCAGATTCCATTTCATGCTCAATGTTATAAGAGGCCAACGTAGGACCTCAGGTCTTCTTTCTAACCTTTCTTCTTTAGATGTGCATCATTATATATATTTGAGTGTAATATTATTGAATGAGAAGTAAATTCATTAAGTTATTATTGATACAATGATTTAGAGTTCCTTTGGAATTAACCCTTTTTAAACTCCATCAATACAAGGTATGATTTACATAAAAAAAAAAAAAAAAAAAAATCCAAGGTATGATTCAATCATTTTGTTAGTGCATGAATTTTTTTGCAGCAAATTAGATTGTACTTCTTGGTGCACCTCCTTTTTAGATTAAATTCTGGTAGGTGTGATGGGTAAGCTACAGTTCAATCTGTGCTTTTTTGCATGACTAGATTTCCCCTTTCATATCTAGACATCCATCTAACAACCACAACTTTTTTTGTTCTTTTAATTCTCTTTTGATTTTTGGAAATAAAATCCGATAGAATGTTCGCACTATCTAACCTTCCGATAGAAATGGATGCAACAGAATGATATTGCTATCTACATATGCAATCAAAACCTCATATCCTTCAGTTGGGGAATATGCATAACCAATAAAGGGCGTAAACTGCAGTGTCTCCCTAGTTCTTCTACCAAGGTTGGTCCCTAGAAAGAAGAAAGAGGCTGCATGGTCGCCTACTATGGAAAAGCTTAGCTCCAGAAACAGGATGCTGACTACAAAAAATGTAATGTCGAACCTTCACCATTTATAATTCAGCAAGCAGGGGAAAATTGCTTCAAATAGAGGAAGATAATGTTTTCTGAGTGAAAGAGTTAAGGGATAGTGAAGATTCTTGGCCAATACTGGGATGAAAGAGTCACACACTGTTGTTTTATTCATCCTTCTTGGTCTAGTGTGTCTGCTTTTGATATTGAGCTTCAGAGTTCAAACAATTATGAAATAGATGAGATGTAATATGTTGCTGGATTTGTAGACAAATTTGAAAACACCATTCTAGTTTTTAAGATCAACATGAGAGATATGGGTAGTGAGTATCAGTCATAGTGTGTAAAGTGCTAGGAAAATACATGGTTTCTAGTCCGCGCACAGCCAGTTCAATCAGGGAGGCCATATTTTGTAGTGAATATAGAAAATTATAGATATAAAAAATATGTGGTGTGTTGCTAATTGGTGCTTTCTAAGTAAGGCACCAGCAGAATCTCTGGCCCTTCTCTTGCCTACTGTTCCATAGCCAGGAGTTATGGACCTTCATATTCTGAATGGCCTGCTGTTTGCGCGAAGAGGTGAAGCTAGTGAAAAGTTATCCCTCTTTGCATCTTTTGGTGCTTACGGTTTGGGTGGAATGGCAGAGCTATTGATGATGCAGAGAATTCTTTAATGGACTTGAAGTTCAACTTGCAACCTGGTTGAATGGACTAGGAAGACACCTGCAACTTAATTCTTTCTTCGGTTAGGTTCTATTTTTCTTTTGGTTCCTAATCTTTTGTATACAGCTTTTTTCTGGGCTGGCATCCTTTGTCAGAGAAGAAAAACGGAGGAAAAATCAGGGCATTGGATCTGAAATAGAATGGGGAACTGCAGATAGTAATGGGGTAGGCTTTAAAGGACTACATGCAAAATTGCAAATCTAAGTATATTAATCTATCGATACTATTTTGTATAATCATATTATACTTTCTTATCTTTGTGGTTATTCTACTGCTCTACACCAATGTGTGCTCTGTGGATTGGAACTTAGGTAGCGAGTTTCTTTTTTCGGTCTGTTTTGCATCTCTTTAGTGAAATGAGTTCTATTTTGATTGAAAATTTGCAAAAAGTTGTGTATTTTTCCCTAAAAAAAGGTGTCCTCAATCTTTACGGGTGCTGATGCGCTGTTGAAAGTTTGAAATGACCTGTACAAGTATTGATGTGCGTAAGTATTTGGTCTTAACGTATGTTGTAAACCCAGGAATCCGGTTTCACTTTTCTTGTCCGTTCTTATCAATGACGATCAGCAATCTCTGTTTTGCAGGTCAAGTTTGGGGACAATGATCTTGATATATCTGACATTGAGAGTTAGGCAGAATGCAGACGGTTTCTTTCACGATGCCATCTGATTCGCGACGCTTACTTAGCTGCTCTGCTGTTGCTGCGTCTCATGCACTAGTGTTGAAGTAACCTTGTTCATAATGTAAATATTGATACTTTACGGTGTCTTGTTGCAATATTTTTAGTTTGGATAATCTCCTTGACTCTTCATAAGATATTAATAGGCAATGCTTCTTTACTAATCAAGTCGTCTATTGCGCAAGAGGCCTTTTGAGTGGTGGAGATGAGTGTTGCCCTTGCATCACGGTGTAGATTCAAACCTGTCGTTTCACTAATCTAACAAATCTATCCTTTAGGGAAAAAAAAAAAGAAAAAGAAAAAAAAAAGTCGTCTAGTGGAATTGGAGGCTTCTCTCATCTTTGTTTGGTGTTCAAAACTGAAAAAATTACGTTCTAACCTACTCTGGTTTCTGAAAAGAAGCAGCCATTCGAATTTTTGGTTGTAAAAAATTATTCTATTTCCAATAAACAACTTGGAGTAGAAACCAAACACTCGCAATCTAGGTTCTTAATGTGGTTTTTCGTTAAAATGAACAGTACCGGAAGCTTTTCGTTAAAGTTTCCATGGGCAAATTAACGAAAATGACTTGAAAACTTTAAGTTTTAACAATAAGGACAAAATAAAGGGTAAGGTAAATAGTACCAGGATTGATTTTTTATTGTAAAAATGTGGTTTTTCGTTAAAGTGAATAATATCGAGAGCTTTTCATTAAAGTTCCCTATTAATATCTATAAGATCTATGTCCAACCAAGTTGGCTAGAACGGTGCGAGTCTTCTTTTGCATCTAAGTCTAAATCTACTTTCACATAGTTTAGATTGATTTAGTTTAGAATATCACTTGTGTGTATATAGAGGAGCACTCAAGCTTTAATTAGTTAGTAACTTAAGATGATGTTAATCACACATTGAAATCTTCATTCATAGATTATCTTTATAAATTTCATCTAAATCGGAAAATGTTTCATTATCTAATTATGACAAACATAAAATTGGCATGGTTGCCGAAAAAACAGTTAAGTTTTCAATTTAATAATCGAATGGCTAAATGATTTCTAATTTGGATTAAATTTTATATATCAAAAACCATACAAAATCCAAACATGACTATTAGGAACAAAAGTGGTGTATTTTAGAAAGGCAAGACGTCCCTTGAATAACTATTTGGAGAAAACATAGCATTAATTACATTTACACCCTTTAGGTTAGGGGTGCAACTTGGGTTGGGCCAATCTGAACCCACCCATGCCCAACCCGACTTTAAACCAGAACAATTGGGTTTTTTTTTTTTTTTTTTTTTTTTTTTTTTTTTTTTTTTTAAGTTATAACCTGCCCGAACCCAACCCAATTTCAACTTATTTATTAATTGGGTTGAGTTGGGTTGATTATTTGTCCATCCATCCCCAACCCAATCCAACCCGACTAACCAAACCCAATCTAACCGGATTGTAACCCATATTCAATTAATGCTCATACTACACCCAAGTAAGCCAAGTCCAAAAACCAACACGCTTTCTAATATATTTTTTTTAATAAATTACCCTTTATAATTACTTAAGCTTTTAGGGAATAAGAGACTTGATTAGTCAGCCCATATTTGTAGTTTCAAAATCCTAAAGCAAGCTTTATAGTAAATGGATTTATGAAGTTAAGGTTAGTTAGCTTTGATGCTACTTGGCTTAATTTTTTTAGGAATTCTTGGAAGCTAAGTTGTTACAAGATTAAACTTGAAAAAGTTGGGCAACCCGAGCCCAACCCAAGTAAACCCTAACCCAATTAAACCCGAGCCCAAATGAACCCAAATGAAACCCAACCTGCCTGTGTTGAACCCCTACTTTAGGTTGGAAGTGATTTTCAAATTGGGCCATTGTGTTATATCATTTTCACATTCGACATTGATGTTTTAAAATTGTATCAATTTATGTCTTTTGTCTAACGAATTATTTGAATCTTTATTAAATAGATGACATAGTGAGCATGGAACTCGTAATTAGGTTGACACGTAGGTCACCTTTGTACTAAATTGACTAAAAAACTTATCAATTTAATAGAGAATTAGACGTTCAAATACACAAGATGTGTAACTTGGTACAATTACAAAACTTTAGAGTAATGTGAGAAAATTGAAACCTCAAGCCCATATTAACAATCCAAAACCCCTCTAATCTAAAACTGGCAACACTCATACAAATGACCATTTACCGTTTGATTAAGTTTGGACGAAGAGTCTGTTCCATTTAAAGAACAAGTCTGTTCCATTTATACTACTCGTACAAATGACCACCATCTAGAGAACAAGTTTGTTCCATGTATACCACGTTTAATATGTACTTAGTAAAACCCATTGCGCCATTTATCCCTATCAAGATATTGCCAAGTCAATTGTCAGATCATTCTTTTAATATATATATATATAAATTTTTTTTTCTTCTGAAAATCATAAATTAGCGTTTGTCTTTGAATTTTTAGGAATCCGGACTATTAGTTCAATTTTAATCCATTGTATTGGCAAGAAGAAAAATAGTATTTTCTCAATTCAATAATGATCATTCATTTCTCGTACTATTGAGTAGTTTGAATTATTGAAGAAAAATTGTATTACTTTAGTCTAAAGTAAGGGAAAGGATGACATTGTGCAATTTAGCGTCAATTTCACTTTCTTTACGAGTTTGCCACTGGCCTGATTTCAGCCCAAATTTCGCTTCATTTACAAGATTGCCACTGGGCTTCAGAACGGGTCTTTGTTCTTTAGGCTGGATCTGGGCTTTGACTCGGGGAGAGAGAGGGAAGGGCGACAGAAGGGTTGAGAGGGTGACATTCGTCAGGAATTTGGGGAGAGGATTTTTGAGACGGACGTGCGGGTGGGTGTCCTGTGCTTGATGCATCGGTCAGAGGGTGGTTGGGGGGAGGAGAGGAAGGGGACATAGGGACTAACGCATTGGAGAGAGATAGGAGCTATGTGTTTGGACTGAGTGAGAAAGAGATTTAGGTAGGTTAGGGCCTATGCGATTTTCTCCTATTTGAGAGAGAGAGAGATAAAGAGAGAGAAAGAGAGAGAGAGGAGAAAGCATGGCTGCGTGCATTTTTTGGGGTTAATTAATGGGTTAGTACACAGGGTCAATGAGGAAAGAATGACAAAGGGATGTATGGGAGGGTATGGGTTTGTAGTTTTTTTTCCTCTGATTCAATAGGTAATGCACTGTTTTAAATTCATTGTTTATTGTTTTGTTTGCCATTTGCTTAGTTAAAACCATCATTCACATTGGCCACACTTCACATTATTTTTTTCTTCATAATATGAACAGTACATATTTTAAATCTTCATTCCTAGATTGTCTTTATAAAATTTCATCTAAATCGGAAAACGTTTCATTATCTAATTATGACAAAGAAAATCAAATTGGCAGTGTTGCCGAAAAAACAATTAAGTTTTCACTTTAATAATCGAATGGCTAAATGATTTCTAATTTGGATTAAATTTTGTATATATCAAAATCCATACAAAATCCAAACATGACTATTAGGAACGAAAGTGGTGTATTTTAGAAAGGCAAGACGTTCCTTGAATAACTTTTTGGAGAAAAAAAAGAGTTAACTAAATTTACACCCTTTAGGTTGAGAGTGATTTTCAAATTGGGCCATGGTGTTATATCTTTTTCACATTTGACCCTAATGTTTTAAAATTGTATCAATTAATATCTTTTGTCTAATGAATTATTTGAATCTTTATTAAATAGATGACATGGTGAGCATGAAACTCGTAATTGGGTTGACACGTTGGTTGTATTTGTACCAAATTGACTAAAAAACTTATCAATTTAATAGAGAATTAGACGTTCAAATACACAAGACGTGTAACTTGGTACAATTACAAAACTTTAGAGTAATGTGAGAAAATTGGAACCTCAAGCCCATTTTAACAATCCAAAACCCCTCTAATCTAAAACTGCCAATACTCGTACAAATGACCATCTACCGTTTGATTAAGTTCGAACGATGGGTCTGTTCCATTTATGCTCCTTATACAAATGACCACCATCTAGAGAACAAGTTTGTTCCATTTATACTACTATGTTTAATATATACTTAGTAGAACCCACTGCACCATTTATCCCTATCAAGATATTGCCAAGTCAATTGTCAGATCATTCTTTTGATATATTTTTTTTCTTCTGAAAATCATAAATTAGCGTTTGTCTTTGACTTTTTAGGAATCCGGACTACTAGTTCAGTTTTAATCCATTGTATTGGCAAGAAGAAAAATAGTATTTTCTCAATTCAATAATGATCATTCATTTCTTGTACTATTGAGTAGTTTGGATTATTGAAGAAAAATTGTATTACTTTAGTCTAAAGTAAGGGAGAGGATGATATTGTGCAATTTTGCGTCAATTTCACTTTCTTTATGAGTTTGCCACTGGCCTGATTTCAGCCCAAATTTCGCTTCATTTACAAGATTGCCACTGGGCTTCAGAACGGGTCTTCGTTCTTTAGGCTGGATCTGGGCTTTGACTCGGGGAGAGAGAGGACTCCGGGAGAGAGAGGGAAGGGCGACAGAAGGGTTGAGAGGGTGACATTCTTCAGGATTTCTAGGAGAGGATTTTCGAGACGGACGTGCGGTTGGGTGTCCTGTGGTTGATGCATCGGTTATAGGGTTGTTGAGGGGAGGAGAGGAAGGGGACAGAGGGACTGACGGATTGGAGAGAGATATGAGCTATGGGTTTGGACTGAGTGAGAGAGAGATTTAGGTTGGTTAGGGCCTATGCGATTTTCTCCAATTTTAGAAAGAGAGATGGACACAGGGTCGGTGAGGAGAAAGCATAGCTGTGTGCATTTTTTGGGGTTAATTAATGGGTTAGTACACATGGTCGGTGAGGAGAGAATGACAGAGGGATGTATGGGAGGGTATGGGTTTTCAGTTTTTTCCTCTGATTCAACAGGTAATGCACCGTTTTAAATTCATTGTTTATTGTTTTGTTTGCCATTTGCTTTGTTAAAACAATCATTCGAATTTTGTTGTTTCACTGTGCTCATTTCGGTGCTTCTTCATAATTTCCTGTTGTCTGCTTCTCATCCCTCTGTAGGTAGATTTTTTTTCCATTTCTTGGTTCCTTATGTATTCCTTGGTACAAATATGTTCACTATGTTCGAATGCAAACTCTTATTCTCTCTAATTTTTAGCTATGTGATGATCCTTGTAGGTGAACCATATGAACGTTTTTTTAGAAATAGAGAGCTTCATCCACTCAAATCTGCAATTGATAGTAGCAGGTTCATCCTGACCCTTTCACTATTATTTGCTTAAAGTGAAGCATTTTAATTATGGCCTTGGTTGCTTGACATTTTTAGGTATATAATTTGCTGTACTTTTGTTTTAGTTTCTTCAGTTAGATGTAATGTCACCCATTTGAGTCAAAAAAATTTCTCTTCGGTTGGGTTTCATTGTAAAAATTGATTCCACAATGTTTGAATAGGAGCTAAAGGTTGTTCGTTGAGATGTTAATAAGCTTTTCTAATCTCTGGTTTTAGGTTTTGAATTCTGCTTGAACAAACTGAAGTCTGTTTCACCTGCTTGATTCGGTATAATTTTGGTGGAAAGAAATCAAATTCTATATGCTTATTCTATGGTTGATTTCTTGCATTTAAAATTACTATCATCTTAAGCAATAAAATATTTATTTGGTATGAATTACCTGTGATGGTGGATAAAAAATGGTGCTTGGACTTCATTGGAGTGATTCTTTTTTGCATTGGGTGTGAATTTTGAAATGGGTTTGTAGTGGGTGAACTGAAGTTGTACAAGCTTTCATTGCCTAACTTCAACTGCCTATGTAAGTATTGGTTTGGTACTGAGGTGTTTTTTAAAAAAACGGGTATAAAAAAAAGCTGGGATCTTTTTTGTGTTTGGTAAACATACAACTTCAGTTTTTTTCACAGTTTTGGGTGAAAAAAAGTTGAAAGTTGAAAGTAGAAGCAGTAAAAGTTTGCTTTGAAAAACCAGCCTTTTTTGCTTCCACAACTTTTGCGTAAACCTAATTTGCAAGAAGAGCTGAGCCCTTTCATGAAACTTTCAAACACCCTAAATGACTTTAAACAATTAAATAATTACACATAATACCAACTGGAAAACGTCGTCGACTTCAATTGGGAGGTCGTCCTCGTCGATCTCGCCACAACGCCGTTCACTCCTAGCTTCAACAACCATTATTAACCTTAGATTCCATACCCTAGGACGTTGTTTCTGCCTCTATTCTTCCCTCCATCTCTTGTCCGTCCTCTCTCACTCCCATGCCGACAAAATCGTGCTGAGAAATACCACCATCTTTTCTGACACACTCCGATCGAGATCAGGGCATGCTGGCCGTCACGTGGAAGTGACGTAACCATGTGCACAGTGCGGAAGCTAATAAAATAATAATATAAATAGTACGAATAAATAAAAACTAGCTTTACACAAGGTAATAACGAACAAGTGCAAGCGTAAGTGTGAACACTAAGTTCAGAGCATGAAAGCCTAATGCAGTTCAAGAGAAAACGACACAACAAAAGCACACCCGAAGGTGGTCTTACACTGGTGGTGGTCTGTCAGATATGCCGGGGAAATCCTCAGGGAAGCCACCAAACGTGCTAGCCAACTAGAACCTGGAGGGGCGCAAAACAAAAGCGTGAGTGGGCAAAAACAAATCTTTTCAAAACCATTTCATAAATAAGTTCTAACCCCTAGCCGTAAAACCTGTATACTTCCCAGAAAATAGAATATATATATATATATATAAGTCATGCTCAGAAATATGTTATGCCAAAATCTCGAAGTAAAATGCAAGTGCTCAGGTAACAACACATCAATATCATATAGTCTGTCAGTCGGAGTCACTTAACGTGACCTGTACGGCTGAATCTAGAGCTCAAATCTCCGTCTCACTGACTAGACCTGCACACGAGTCGGAACCACCTAAAGTGGTATGTACGACAAGCCTGGGTGTAATATAAGTACGCTCAAGTGCTACGATCACGTGAAGGCTGGGTAAATAATTGCGGGTCACCTACGAGTCGGAACCACCTAAAGTGGTCTGTATGACAGGACTGTGCACCTAACTTGGATCCAAGATGAGCGTGTGGTGCGGGAGGTGAACATCACGTGAAGGACTGTGCCCAACTATGGGCGGGAGCACTAACACCGGGGGTGCAGGTTATGAGCTTTCTATGCATCTCAAATCACTACTGAATGTAAACATAATCACAACTCACCTGGCACTTACCTGTGCGTCCGCAGCACCAAACATACATATATATATATATATATATATATACACACACACACAATTAACAATGCATGAACAACGGCAAACAATAGGCATGGCATATAAACGAATAAACGTTCTAAATCAATTTCTGGGAAAAACATAAGTATATAGGTATATACGGAAAACCAAAAGCCCACTCATTGGTATGTGGAAGGGTTGTAACCCCCTTGCCTCGAGTGACCACGCTCGTCCTCGGGATAGGTATCACCTATATGCGAAATAACTATAAAAATGTTAATTTTAAAGCACATAACCAACCTTATGAAATAACTTCTCACACAATGCTCAAATGGGGTGTATGAATACACCAACGTGATCTACTCAACCTTAGGAACATCCCCATATTTTTAGAAAAATTTTTCACCGTCGCACGCGCCGGCCACGCTCAGGCACGTGCCTAGCACGCTGACGGCATCAGTTAACACCGTCAGGAATATTCCGTTAACTTTAACGGATTCCGTCAACGGCGTTAGGAATATTCCGTCCAAACTGACGGAATATTCCGTCGTCTTCTCCGGCGCTGTCGCCAGCGCCAAAAAATCGGGAAATCTTTAAATCGTCTTATCTTCTTCGTTTTTCAACCAAATTTCACAAAATTGGTACCAAATTGAAGCTTACAATGAAAGGAACAAAATCATACCACTTTCAAATGCTAAAATCCATGAAATCTCGCCGGGAAAATACCCCCAACTTCAGCCAACCTCGAAACTCACGATCCCGACGTCCAAAACCTTCAAACGAACCACCCCGAGCCTCCTAAGGACCTCACCAAGCTTCCTACAAGCTTGAAATTCCCAAAAACATAAGAATTTACGTGTGCATGAACAATACCAAAAATCGGGTATCCCGAGTTCGACGTGAAAACGAAAGTATCCTTGCCTGAAATGGGTATGGTTGAACTCTTACGGACCTCACGAGCATGGGTATGTACTTTGTTTCTTTGATCTGTGAAGATTACAGGGGTTTTGGAGTGTGTCCGTACACATGGATATGAAAATGGGAAGGGAAATGGCACGGGACAAGTGCAGGGATAGGGGAAAGGGTGAGGGAAAATATGGGAGAGTGTGTGTGTGGTCCACAATCAGCCACACCAAGCTCAAAAACAACCACGCAACGAAATTTCACGCTAGGGGCAAAATCGTCTTTTCACGCGTACGTTTTAAAATTTCCGGAACGGGCTGTCACATTTTCCGGCAAGGACCATATTCAATTTTGGCATCGCATATTTGCCCAGATTTCCCAGATTGCACCTCTTGCAGGTGACTGATCTTCGTATTTCTGCGAATTAGGAGAGACTAGATTACCTAGACGGAAACCAAAACTCAATTATTCCAAATACCCAAAATTAAATACAGGAAACTACTTCGTATGATCAAATTCACACTATATAGTTTCAAAAAGAAAAAATGATTAGTCCTGGAAGAAGAAAGAAACCAGCATCCTGGAGCATTGGCTTTGCCTGATGTATATAATGAACTCCTCGAGCAGTTAGACCGTTTATGTATTGCAAATTAGATGATAGGTGAGAGAGATTGAGGAATGGAGCAGAAAATAAAAAAGAAGAAGACAGAGCAAAAAAAAAAAAAAAAAAACTAAGAAAATTGGGGTTGTGGGGGAGACTTCTAGAGAGATGTTTTTGGTTTTTGGAAAGTCTGGTTCAGTAGTGGGGTAGTGGGAGAGACTTCTCGATGCAAATGGAGAAAATAAAAGGGGAAGACTTAAGAAAATTAAATTAATGACATATCTAGTATTATACATTTTTTGGTCATTTCACTCAGTCACAACTGTTTTACATAAAAGTTTACCAAACAATATAACACTGTTTTTTTATATTTATTTTTATTTTTTTTAACGAAAAGCACTTTTACAAAAAAGTTTACTAAACATTCTGCTATTTTATTTCACAGCTGCTTATTCTCACAGCACAGTAGAAACATTTTTTTTTCTTTTCAAAGCACAACAATACCAAATTAGCTCTAAATCTTAATGATAACATACTCATGGTGGGGATGGAGTTGGAGGACTGAGAATGCTATCTATATTTCTTACGTTTTTCATTTGACATGCATTTGGTTGACAATTATTCGTTAGTTGATATCTAATAGATTAATAGGTTAAGATGTGGAATCTGTCTTGTCTTAGGTTGTTTATTTATTTCCAGGTTTGCTTTACTTTCGTTGTTATGACTTAGGATGCCTTCAAGGTTTGTTGGTGGTATAATTTTCTAATTTCCCCTTTGCAACATTTTCTTTTTGGTTTTTGGAGTATGTATGTGATTTATGTTTCATCAGAGAAGAAGTAATCAAACACAAGAAGCAATTGGAAACATAGCTGCAAGTGATAAGCCAGAGTTCGTTTTTCAAATAACTGTATTACTTTTGTAGTGTATGCATGCGCAAGAAAAATCCAAATTGTACTACAGGATCTTAGGGCTGTGTGTTTTGTGTTTGGTAAATCAATGCATTGAGAGAATATGAACGGTTGCGTCTGGTTTGTATATGTGTCCATGGTGGCACCCCCATTCAAGGTAAATGGCAGCCCTTGAATATGGTCACCCAATAACTTTCTTTGTTGTTTTTTCGACTGTCTGCCTTGGCTTAGGTGGTAATAGGATTAGGTGGTGTTGAGAGCAACCTCTAAGTTGATTGGTAAATCAAGTATTGGATGCTAGCGCTAGCTAAATCCTCTAAAAAATTGGTTTAGTTAGTGTAAATATATATATATATATATATAATATTTTGATAGAAAATGTGTTATATTCTCTTTGTATTTGGTTCGCAAAGGGAGGGCAACATTTTTCGGGCTTTGGATATTAAATACTAAAGATGGTTTTACTTTGTTAATTAGTTTAATTAGCATGTGGTTTGGTGGGGTCTGGTACGTACGATGGAACTAAAGTGTGTGACAGATGAATCACAGTTGGTATAATAGTTGACAGTGGATCTTTGCACGATAGACGTCTTGCTGGATGGATTGTGCTTTTACCAACCCTAATAAAATTATATTTGAATCATGCTGTCTTTTGCCTATATATGCAAAAATCATTTCCAACTGGGTAAGTGTTTTCTGTTTGGTGTGTGTGTGTGTGTGTTCATTGTAGGAAATCTAATAACAAAACTGAATTATATGTTCGATGTTTTTCATTTTCATTTTAGGTTAAAAAGTTGGAGCTTTGGATCGGGATTTTTCTTTATTCAACTATAATTTTGTACTTAGGAGACTAACTTAAACTGCTTAAATTTGTTTACATAGGAACTTTTTTTTTCTTTTCGCTGTAATCTGTTTTGTTAAAGGTGATGATAAAGATTTATCAATATTGTCTAGTCGGCGTTAGGTGGAAATTGGAAGGGAGTAAATTGTGATCGTTTATGCAGCATTTGATAAAATTGGGAAATAAAATTGGGGAAATAATGTTAATGGTTTGTAGATGCTTAGGAGACTGTCTGGGCCTGCTTAAATTTTATATATTCAGTTGCATAGAGTCAACATAACATGCACAACGATGGTCACATTGTCACCCTTCAAATTGAAGATTTAGAAAATCTAATAATAAAACTGAAATATATGTTCCATGCTTTTTGTTTTCATTTTAATTTAAAGGTTGGAGCTTTGGATTGGTATTTACCCTTATTAACCTATAATTTTGTGCTCAAGACACCATCTTGGGGGTCTTAACATGATTGTTCTTCTATTTCATAGATTCGAACTGTGCTTAGTATCTCATTTAATTGATGTACCTTTGCTCATTTAACTCAAATTTAATACAATTTAGTCCTCTAATTTCTCTGAATTGCTAACGGATTTACTTTCTTTGGAAATTTCAGAAACTCTGGTTGTGGGAGGAAGAAGACAGTTCCTTACTATTTTTAGGTATAAGATTATGCGCCCTGATTGCATGTTCAAAGCCTAATTAGTTATACAAATTTTTTATTTATCTTTGCAAACCTTTCGTACTTGGATTTTAAATATTTGATTGGTTTGTGAAAAAAAAAAGGAGAAGGCTAATCATGGGACATTCTTACTTCTGAATTTTCTCCTCAGCATTGTTTCTTGAATAAATTTGGATTGGTACATGTAGGGGTAGAGCAACGGCCGTGGTGAAAACAAAAGGTCTAGGCGTAATGATTTATGGATTTAGAATTGATTGGAAAATATGAAAGAATGCTGTGTTCTCTAATTTTTTTATGTTGTTTGCTGTTCGAAACTGTTGAACTCCTTTTTGGATTGATCTTTGTTATTTTTGTTTTTGGGCGTATCTGATAGGTCAAGGTTGCCAAATCTTGGTTGTACTTTTTCCCAAGACATGGCACATTTGAAACTTTGAATTCTTGAGTTTATATTTTAATTCTCATTAGTTAATGCTTAACATTTGGCCTTTTGTTTTGCGATTAGAATGAAATTATTCCAATTTTTGGGTATATTTTAAGTGAGGTTTGGGATATGGTATACATTTGGCCTGTGTGACGCTCTGCCTGAGGTTTAATTAGCTTATCAAATCTCTTTAACCTCCTTACTTTGTGTAAATTTTGATTGAAATAAAGCATTTAGGATTGTTTTTAATTTTTCTTTTTTTAAAATGGAATTTAGCATTTTACGTGCTGTGCCTAAAGTGTCTACTGATGTAGTATTGTGCCTAAAGTGTATTTGGCATTTGACATGTGATGTTTACCTTTGTTGCCTCTCGCTTTATCTCTTCGTTTGCGGTGCTATAACCTGCCTTCCTCCACCCTTTTGTTCGTAAAATATTTGAATATAGTAATCTCGGGACTGTTAGTATCACCGTTCTGCGACGGATTAAGTTCATATCACGGCCTCAATACATTTTATGGGTGGGGATGAGTGGTAAAAATGTTTGGTTTTAGCATGTTTTTGTGTTTGTTGGAAGGTTTCAATAACATTTTTTAAGATAATCTATTATCTCAGATGGAAGAGTTGAATGCAAAAAAGATCATGATGACAAATTATACGTTCTCATCATTAGCTACTTTTCTTTCGTGAAATGTAGTTCTGTTGTAGATTAAGTCCATTGCACTGTCATAGATTGAGTCCATTGCATTGTTATAGATTGAGTTACTTTTCCTACGTTTGTTTGTATGCGCTTCGAATTCTTACTCTGAATCTCGCTGCTTTTTTGCAGTTTAGATTGGACTATCATTGCAACATCGTGATCAACTCTTGCTACTGCCATTAATCTAGGGGTTCTGAGGCATTGCATTTGAATCAAGGCTTTGGTATGTCACCTGAACTTCAATGCGTTCTTTTCCCATGCTTTTTGTTTGAGACAATGCGACTCTATGATTTTTTTGGTTTGATCGCCTTCTATTATTCGTTTGGTTTCTGCTTTGTTTCTCATTTTTGTTGTCTCTGTGATCCTCTGATTGTCCAGAGGTTTGATGGTTTGTCTTTTTTTTTTTTTTTTTTTTGGTTTTAATTTTCTCTGTGCGATTCTGTTAAGGTTGAAGGTCCCTTGCTATCTCTGTGATTCTAGTTTAACCCAATGTTTTTGATTCTTTATTGAATGTTGTTAGGCATTTTATCTCTGTGATTTTGTTATTGGTTGGTTGGTGTGGTTGATGTTTTCATTAGGTTTTTATGATAGTGAACTGTCTCATCCTCCTCGAAATTCTTTAACATGTAGCTTAATTTTGAACATAAAGCATCTACCCATGTCCAAGATAATAATTGTTATGTGTTGTTGAGAAGGACTAGATAATGTTTTCACTTTTTGTTATAGTGGAGCTTTCTTTTTCATTGTTATAAAGCTGCGGTTCAGAACTTTGTGACTTTTTCTGCATAGGTTGATTTAATTCATCTGTAGTTTATTATGATAATAGTGGTTGTCATTGTAGGGAATTATCATTTTAAGCAATGCTTAACTAAAACTGCTATGTCTTATTCTATCAATTTTGGAATTAAATGATAATTAGAGATTACAAAGAGAGATGAAAGCATCTTTTCTG
The DNA here is from genome assembly GCF_963583255.1 of Pyrus communis. Taxonomy (NCBI): domain Eukaryota; kingdom Viridiplantae; phylum Streptophyta; class Magnoliopsida; order Rosales; family Rosaceae; genus Pyrus; species Pyrus communis. The sequence goes on from NC_084818.1 coordinate 15,920,910, forward strand.
ATCACAACTTGGCTTCCAGCTTCTCAGAAAAAGTTCACACTTTTTTCCCTTCAACAAAACAACTTAGATTCCAAATTTATCCAACAATTTACTGATTTTGTATGTTTTTTTTTTTTTTTTTTTGTTTAGACTTATTTTCTTAAAACATATGACCCAACTTTTTGTCCTAGAGAGAAGAGCTTATGCATTGACTTCGTTGAGTGTTGTCCGCAAGAAATAGTTACAGGTTACTTCTTTTCATTAGCATTTAATTTTACCTTCAACCCCGCAAATTTTTATTATTTAGTGAAATGACACAAGCTTTCTTTTTATGCAAAAGTTTTTAGTTAACTTGGAAATTTTGTAATTCACCCACTGATCAGTGCCAATGCCAACAGGTAAAGGTGTAGTTAATTATAAAAACTTCTTCAATATTCTTAAACATATCCTGATAACACTACACATAATTAGAAAAAATTAAATTATATTTAGAATATATGTTTACAAAATAGCTCCCATATATCTATACATTATTTGTCATTCCTTACTGGTGATTTATATTTTTAAAACAATTATCTGTTCGTAAATAGTGATTGAGTGGTTACAGTTTTTCTTATACATTTTAAGGTCTTGGAAAAAATTTGTACACTTAATAAATTTATTAGAAGTTTTAAATGAATTGTGGTTTTCTTCTGACTGAGGTTTGAATTCATTGTTACTTTTGGTTTTTGAAGTGTTTCCTGTGACATCCCACATCGCCCAGGGGAGTGATCCTTATATGTATATTTCCATCCCTACCTAGCACGAGGCCTTTTGGGAGCTCACTGGCTTCGGGTTCCGTAGGAACTCCGAAGTTAAGCGAGAAGGGGCTAGAGCAATCCCATGATGGGTGACCCACTGGGAAGTTGCTCGTGAGTTCCCAAAAACAAAACCGTGAGGGAATGGTAAGCCCAAAGCGGACAATATCGTGCTACGGTGGTGGAGCGGGCCCGGGAAGTGGTCCGACCCGGGCCGAGTATGTGAGCAGGTGTGCTGTTTGTCAGCAGGTTAAAGCAGAAAGGAAGAAGCCGTTTAGCGGAGTTGTTTATCTCGAGGGTTGTGGTGTGCCGACGAGGACGTCAGGCCCCTAAGGGGGGTGGATTGTGACATCCCACATCGCCCAGGGGAGTGATCCTTATATGTATATTTCCATCTCTACCTAGCACGAGGCCTTTTGGGAGCTCACTGGCTTCGGGTTCCGTAGGAACTCCGAAGTTAAGCGAGAAGGGGCTAGAGCAATCCCATGATGGGTGACCCACTGGGAAGTTGCTCGTGAGTTCCCAAAAACAAAACCGTGAGGGAATGGTAAGCCCAAAGCGGACAATATCGTGCTACAGTGGTGGAGCGGGCCCGGGAAGTGGTCCGTCCGGGCCGGGATGTGACAAATTGGTATCAGAGCCTAACCCTGGTCGCGTATGTGCCGACGAGGACGTCGGGCCCCTAAGGGGGGTGGATTGTGACATCCCACATCGCCCAGGGGAGTGATCCTTAAATGTATATTCTCATCCCTACTTAGCACGAGGCCTTTTGGGAGCTCACTGGCTTCGGGTTCCGTAGGAACTCCGAAGTTAAGCGAGAAGGGGGCTAGAGCAATCCCATGATGGGTGACCCACTGGGAAGTTGCTCGTGAGTTCCCAAAAACAAAACCGTGAGGGAATGGTAAGCCCAAAGCGGACAATATCGTGCTACGGTGGTGGAGCGGGCCTGGGAAGTGATCCGCCCCAGGCTGGGATGTGACATTTCCTAATTGGGAATTGGCTACTCTTTATTTGCTTCTCAGTGGAAAAAAAAAACAAAAGGTGTTCTAGGTGATTAGTCAACTAGCTACATCATAGTTTTTACTCTCAATGTTGGTTTATGTTAAGTATAATGAGGGGACACAATTAGACATGAAGATTGAGAAAATTGGTTGCTAAACATTTTCATCCTACTACAACTTTTTCTAAAGATTTTATTCAGTAGCACATTTACAAAATAGTATTTTTGTTATAAATAGGTCAAAGTTAGAGAGATAACCTTTACTAGTAACAGGAGCGAAGCAGGTGTAAAATATTACATTGTAACTATAGCACAAGATGATGACAAATAAAGGAGGTAGGAATAGATAATGATGTTATTGATCTTTCCTTTCTTTCTCTCTGTATTTTGATTGCAGTCAAGTGCTCTATTTATAGAGCAACTCGCAATATTACATTTTGAAATTTACATCACATGACTTTGAAAATACAATCCTTTTGTTTCCAAAGTCTACATCACATTTGTGGGCATTGAAAACCTTGTGTGTGGGCATTCATAACAATGCCAATGTTTTCAACACTCCCCCTTGGATGCCCACATATCAACATCAGTTGCCTCGTTAAAACCTTGCTTGGAAAAACCCAGTGGGAAAAAACCATAGTGAAGGAAAAAGAGTACAACTTTACTTGGATTGTTGATATAGTGTTAAACATACTTATGTTGCCTCGTTAAAACCTTGATAGGAAAAACCCAGTGGGAAAAATCCTAATCGAAGGAAAAAAAGTACAACATGCATGTATCATGGATGCTCCCCCTGATATATATCTCCCCCTAATTCCGCATTCTCCAAATTTAGCTGTTTGGTAAGTCGACGTAATCCGATACTTTGCACTATCTTCTGAAACGTGCACTTTGGTAGGGATTTGGTGAACAAATCTGCCAGATTTTCTTTGGAATGGATTTGTCTGACTTCAATAACTTTAGCCTTCTAAAGCTCATGTGCACTGAAAAACTTTGGAGATATGTGTTTAGTCTTGTCGCCCTTGATGAATCCTTCCTTCATTTGGGCAACACAGGCTCCATTATCTTCATGAATGACAGTTAGTGTGTCTGTCTTTGAAGGTAGACCACATGAATTTCGAATATGATGGATCATTGATCTTAATCAAGAACATTCACGACTTGCTTCATGTAAAGCAAGTATTTTTGAATGATTTGAAGATGTAGCAACTAATGTTTGGTTTGTTGAGCGCCATGAGATTGTTGTATCTCCATTCTTGAACACATATCTAGTTTATGAGCGGGCTTTATGCGGATCAGAGAGGAAACCAGCATCTACATATCCAGCAAGGATCTGGTCATTTGTGGATTTCTTTGAGTAGAAAAGACCCATGTCTGTTGTCCCATGAAGGTATTGCAATACATCTTTGACTCACTTCCAATGACGAATTGTTGGAGCAGAGCTATACCTTGCTAATAAGTTGACTGAAAAAGCTATATTTGGTCTAGTACATTGTGCTAAATACAATAAAGCATCTATTGCACTCAAATATGGTACTTCTGGACCAAGGACCAGTTCATCATCTTCTTTTGGATGGAATGGATCTTTCTTAATATCCAAAGAACGAACGACCATAGGCGTGCTAAGTGGGTAAGCCTTGTCTATACCAAATCGCTTTAGGATTTTTTTCAATGTAAGCTGATTGGTGGAACAAAATTCCATTAGCACAATGCTCGATCTGCAGGCCGAGACAAAATTTTGTTTTTCCAAGGTCTTTCATTTCAAATTCGCTTTTCAGATATTCAGCAGTTTTATTGAGCTCTTCAGGGGTTCCAACTAGGTTCATATCATCGACATATACTGCCACTATAGCAAATCCAGAGTCAGATGTCTTAATGAACACACAAGGGCAAATGACATTGTTGATATACCCTTGTTTGATCAAATGCTCACTGAGACGATTATACCACATTCGTCCAGATTGTTTCAGCCCATACAATGATTGCCTTAATTTGATTGAGAACATACCTCGTGGTTTGTTAGTTGTTTCATGCAACTTAAGTCCTTCTGGGACTTTCATATATATGTCAATATCTAATTCTCTATATAGATATGCGGTGATGACATCCATAAGTCGCATGTCAAGTTTTTCTGAAACCACTAAACTTATTAAGTAACGGAACATAATTGCATCAACATATCCAGCAAGGATCTGGTCATTTGTGGATTTCTTTGAGTAGAAAAGACCCATGTCTGTTGTCCCATGAAGGTATTGCAATACATCTTTGACTCACTTCCAATGACGAATTGTTGGAGCAGAGCTATACCTTGCTAATAAGTTGACTGAAAAAGCTATATTTGGTCTAGTACATTGTGCTAAATACAATAAAGCATCTATTGCACTCAAATATGGTACTTCTGGACCAAGGACCAGTTCATCATCTTCTTTTGGATGGAATGGATCTTTCTTAATATCCAAAGAACGAACGACCATAGGCGTGCTAAGTGGGTAAGCCTTGTCTATACCAAATCGCTTTAGGATTTTTTTCAATGTAAGCTGATTGGTGGAACAAAATTCCATTAGCACAATGCTCGATCTGCAGGCCGAGACAAAATTTTGTTTTTCCAAGGTCTTTCATTTCAAATTCGCTTTTCAGATATTCAGCAGTTTTATTGAGCTCTTCAGGGGTTCCAACTAGGTTCATATCATCGACATATACTGCCACTATAGCAAATCCAGAGTCAGATGTCTTAATGAACACACAAGGGCAAATGACATTGTTGATATACCCTTGTTTGATCAAATGCTCACTGAGACGATTATACCACATTCGTCCAGATTGTTTCAGCCCATACAATGATTGCCTTAATTTGATTGAGAACATACCTCGTGGTTTGTTAGTTGTTTCATGCAACTTAAGTCCTTCTGGGACTTTCATATATATGTCAATATCTAATTCTCTATATAGATATGCGGTGATGACATCCATAAGTCGCATGTCAAGTTTTTCTGAAACCACTAAACTTATTAAGTAACGGAACATAATTGCATCAATTACGGGGGAGTATGTCTCCTCATAAACAATTCTAGGTCTTTGCAAAAAGCCTTGTGCAACGAGTCGTGCTTTATATCTTGTAATCTCGTTTTTGTCATTGTGTTTCCTTGTGAATACCCATTTGTAACCCATGGGGTTTACACTAGTCCGGGTTTGGACTATTGGTCCAAAAACATTTCCCCTTTCCAAGGAATTTAATTCTGCCTGGATTGCATCTTTCCACTTAGACCAATCTTGTCTCTGTTTGCATTCATCAACAAAATGTGGCTTAAGATCATCACTTGATATGATTTCAGTGGCTACCGCGAATGCAAACATGTCGTCAATGATTATTTCATTCCAATCCCACAATTCATTAGTACAAGCATAATTTATGGAGATTTCTTTGCTTTCATGTACCTCTGTTTCTTTAGGTACATGTGTCTCATCAAGGACATTTTCTTTTTCTGAAAGTACAGAATCATGAATTGTGGATGTGTCATTCATTTTTTCTTCTTGAATGATTTTATTTGGATTCAGTTATGCCCTCGACTTTCTCTTTCGAAAGGCTGAATCTTTTGAACCTGGAGGTCTACCATGCTTCAGGCGTGCACCAAATGAATCATTCACTGCCACCTTATTTTGTCCAACAGGGACATTAATTCTTGCAGGTGCATTTGCAGCTGGTATCTGTGATTTTGTCACTTTCATAACATCATTAAATGTATCTAGCATTTGATTAGCAATACTTTGAAGATGAACGATCTTTTTCATTTCATTTTCACATTGAGTGCTACGTGGATCAAAATGAGATAAAGTGGGAACAACCCATGTCAGCTCTTTCTGTTCTTCTAGAACGGTTTTTTCTCCCCCTAATAACGGGAATACTGTCTAATCAAAGTGACAATCAGCAAAATGAGCTGTAAACATGTCACTTGTCATGGGTTCCAAATATCTAATGATAGATAGTAAATCAAAACCCACATAAATTCCCAGTCGGCGCTGGGGTCCCATTTTAGTGCGTTGTGGTGGTGCAATAGGTACATAAACAGCACAACAAAAAACTCGTAAATGTGAAATGTTTGGTTGATGCCCAAACACGAGTTGTACTGATGAGTATTGGTGGTTGGCTATAGGTCTTAATCGAACCAATGATGCAGCATGTGGGATGGCATGTCCCTATGTCTAAACTGGCAATTTTATTTTCATGAGCAGAGTGCGAGCTATTAACTGAAGTCACTTGATCAATGCTTTTGCTAAACCATTTTGAGTATGGACATGAGGAATAAGGTGTTCAACATCGATGCCCAATGTCATGCACTAATCATCAAAAGTTTGAGACATTAATTCACCAGCATTATCAAGTCGGATTGACTTAATGGGATAATCTGGGAACTGTGCTTGCAACTTAATTATCTGAGCAAGAAGTCTCACAAAAGCTACATTCCGAGTAGACAAGATACAAACATGTGACCATCGGGTAGATGCATCAACCAAAACCATAAAATATCGAAATGGTCCACAAGATGGTTGAATAAGCCGACAAATATCCCTCTGAATTCTTTGCAGAATGATGGGGATTCAACATCAACCTTTAGTTGTGATGGTCTAATTACTAACTTCCCTTGAGAACAAGTCTTGCAAGGGTTATCATTTGAGATAACAATTTGTCTGCTTAATAATGGATGTCCATTAAAGTTGACAATGATTCTACGTATCATGGTAGATCCTGGATGACCCAGACGGTCATGCCAAATCATGTAAACTTTTGAATCAATGAACTTTTAGTTCATGACAGCATGTGATTCAACTGTCTTTATGTATGTATAATACAATCCACTCATCAAACCACGCAACGTCTCCAATATATGTTTCTGGGTATCATTGGAGGTAATGCATAGATACTCCACATTTTCTACGCTTTTCATTTCAATGTCGTATCCATTTAAACATATGTCTTTGAAACTCAACAAATTTCGAGTAGATCGAGTAACGTACAATGCATTCTATATGGACAATATTGTTCCATTTGGTAACATAATCTGGGCTTTCCCTGAGCCTTCAATCACATTTGATTGCCTTGATATTGTTATTACCCTTACTTTTGTAAGCGTCAATCTTGAGAAATACTTTCGATCTCGAAGTATTGTATGCGTGGTTGCGCTGTCTGCAAGACAAATATCTCCACTATTTCTCATGTTTTGAGAATGACCATAGTTTTTATCCATGCTCTCTGAGTAAGGGAATCACAGTTAAAAGCAATTTATAATAGGAAATTTAAATGCCATTTTTATTGAATCTGAAACGTTAGTTTTTAAACTACAAGTTCAACATAATAAAAGTACATCAAACATCAATGATTCAATCAGACCGGTATATTTTGTTTCCCTTTTCCACCATGAAGTCTGAGACCTCTAGGTGGGTTGTGTTCAACTGCCCTGATAAGTCACACACTGGATCATGTATATCCATTGGTTTAGCCTGATTGAGAAAATTGGTCTTGACACCCTTCTCCTTAAGGGAGGCTTGATATAGATCCACCAGATGTTTTAGGGTACGACAAGTACGCGCTCAGTGCCTATCGCCACCACACCTATGGCAGGCTTCTTCAGAGTTTCTAAGAGTATTGTTCCTATGAGCTCTGCCTTTGTGGCGATTTACATTTTTGAAGTTTAGGCCAGAATTATGCCTTGAAACTTGGTTGTGAAACTGGACGCCATGATTCTTGCCTTTCCCATTCCACGTTCCTCGCCTGTGGCCACGTCCTCGTTTATGATTATTACCACCAGAGGATGTGGCACTCTCTTCGAGGGAAGCAACATTCACTTATGGGAATGATGTAGATCCAGTAGGTCAGGACTGATGATTTTTCATCAAGAGCTCATTGTTTTGTTCAACTACCAAGAGCACATATATCAGCTGGTTGTATTTAGTGAAACCTTGTGCTCTATACTGCTGCTGCGGGAGCACGTTGGAAGCATGAAAGATGCTGAAAGTCTTTTCCAGCATATCTTCCTCAATAATGGTATCCCTACAGAGCTTCATTTGAGAGGTAATTCTGAACAACGCAGAATTGTACTCAGCCATTGGCTTGAAATCCTGGATCTTTAGGTGAGTCCATTCATAGCGAGCCCTTGGAAGAATCACCGTTGTCTGGTGATTGTATCTGTTTCTCAATGCCTTTCAGAGAGCTAACGGATCTTCAACAGTTAAGTACTCGCTCTTTAGTCTCTCATCAAGATGGCAATGAATAAAGATCATGGCCTTTGCCCCAATCTTGAGAGGATGAGCTGTTTTTCTTCCTTAATGGTATCTCCAAGATTCCCTGCTTCCAGATGGATCTTGGTATCCAGTACCCAGGTAAGGTAATCAAGTTTTACCAAGTTCGCCATTTTCTTTTCTGAAAGAAAATTAAGATGTGTAAGAACTTGCAATAATATGTAATTTGGGGGATGTAGTGTTAGAACTTCTGGTTTTTACAAGTTCTTCATTTTGACCTTCAGGCCAAAATGATAAGCACTCAAAACTTCTGGTTCGAGATTTATATGATGAATGAGGATGACGATTGTACCGTACCATTCTCATAACATAGGATGGGCGATTATTCTGCACCACTCAAGTAGCAAGAAATTTAAATATGCAGAGCAGGATGGACGATTATACTGCACCACCTAAAATTGCAATGAAATTAAACAGCAGACAAATTTAAATATACAAGGTATGATGGGCGATAATACCGTTCCACCTAAATTAGGCAAATTTGATAAAACCTGTTTCAAAATTTTCAGTTCATTATTATTATTATTTTATTTAGCTTCTTTTTATCAATTTGTTTTATTTTGTTGGAAAATTAGGCCTTTATTTATTTGTTTGGTACAAGTTTTCTAAGTTTAAATAAGATTGTTAAATTAATTTTGTTGCTCTGCAGCGGAGTTTATTTGCATTTTTAATTAACGAATCTCAGTTTGTAACGCTTTGATTCTTTCAATTGCAGGTATTGAACTGTTGTGTTTCTGAAATTTTCACTCCAATGATTAAAAAGAGGCTTTTGTAAACTGGGAATAACCCCTGCATGTATTATTTATATCACATAAAACTATTCCTTCCCAGCCATATTGTTTCTATTGCATAAAATTATTGCCACACAATCAAAGTATATAGTAGACACATAGGTACAAGACACCTTGGAAATAAAGTATGGTTATTAATATTTAATTAATTAATTGATAAAAGTTGGTGATCCTAATTCAAGGCTGCACAAACTAAATTTGTTGAGGGTAGACTCAAATTTGGGTAAGAACCACAAATCTCTAATTCTTTTCAATTTTTGTTCATTGGAGCTTTAGTTTATTCTAAAGCCATGTTTACGGAAGAAAAAAACAAACTCCCACTATGAAATTCAAGAAATGTAGTAATCTTCTCTTTCCTTGTCAACTTGTTAAAAAATGATTTCCTAACCATTGTTGTTTACACTTTTTTGCTTATAGTGTGAAGAAGTTGTTCATTATCTGATTGACCCTAGCCTGTGTTGCCGCCACAACTGATACACATTTCAATTCACTTTCTGTAAGTAATGTCTCGGTCTTTCTCCATATTTCACATTGAATTATTAACTAGAATTCAATCTGCTGGGCTTTCTACACCCACAAAATTGTTCTATACTTGATATCTCATTAACACGGCCATGATCCAGTTTTAGTTTCTTTGGACCACATTTTTCTATTTAGCTAAACCTCAAACTCCTGCTAAGAGTTGAAACTTGTATCTAAATTGTTCAAACTATTGTTCTGATGTTCCGGATCTTTAATTTTTTGTGTGCTCGTCTGCATAAACATCCATCTACTTATATTTTTTAGGTATTTTAAGAATAACCCTTTCTTGCTTTTTTTTTTATTTTTTATTTTTTATGATTTTGTATCATATGGTATGAGTTAACATTTTCCCTGCTGTGCTGCAATTGATTTTACATTTCTTGGTAAAAAGTTGTTAAACAATGTACTCAGCTTTTTGACATTTTGTTATACAGTTTCCCATGTAGAATTTGTAAGTTCGAATCATGTTTTTTTTTTTTAGTTATATGTTTGAGATACTGCATTCTCCAACTAAGCTGTTGTAAAGCTTTTGTATAAAACTTTTAGTTGCTGAAAGTGTTTGATCCATTCTAGCAATTACTCTACTAAATTATGTCTAATTTTTGAATGCCCTATCAAAATAAACAAATCATTTTAGTTAGTTTAGGCGAAATCATATAAATTTTAACATTAGTATTTTAGTTGTGCATATATCTCAAAATAACACTTATCTTTTGTGTCTCTTATAAATTTGTATTTGTTGTGTCTTTCATATATAACACTGTTATATTCTCTTACTAATTTATGTTACACAATCGATCACTCACAGGTCATACTATTCATAAAGTGGTTCAAAGAATTCTAAGAGCTTCGTTCACCTAATTTCTGCTCTTCATGTAAATTTTTTTTCAAAAAGTTGAAACATCATTAAGTGTAAATAACATTAACCTTCTTTGACAATCCCTTATAGCTTTGAAACAGATTTTTTCATAGGGTTTCTAATCCCGCAGCAACGCGCGGGCAATGTTTCTAGTAATTTACTAGAACAACAGGTTTCATTTTCAATGTATCTTTTCAGAAAGCGCAATTTGACACAATTCTGGTATCCAGCTATTGATGATCTCCTTTTCTCAATCTCTCGATATGCTAATTTAGTGGGACAACGCTTTGTTGCTGCTGTAATCTCTCGACATTCTGCTCCAAAACACACGGGGAGCATTTCACAATTCACATATATACTGCAGGAAAAAAAAAATGTTGTAGGAAATATAACAATCAATCCAAGCTCTCATTTACTAGTAGGTTAGAACACAAGAAATGCTACCATTAGTTTCCTATGAACACTTAGAAAACCGCCTGATACATGATGGAACAGAAAGCATTAAGACCTAGGCCACTTCACACTGCTGTAAATCACTATGTTGGCTGGATTTTGATTATGCTAATTGCTTTCTCTTTTTTCCTTCGAATAAGTGAATAGCCGCCGCCTAGCATGCGCAACCTCCTCCTTGCTGCTCTGTATGGGACGAGTTAACAGTCGGTTTCAGGTTTACATCGACCATGTCTTCCTGTTTTGTGGAAGAAAGGGTTTCCATCCCTGGCAAAGCAGCAGCAATTTTACGGAATAGAGGCTGCAATTTTGCAATCATAGTAGTCAAACAAAAATGATGGAAACCATGAATACTTATATCAGAAGATATCATGCTAAATAAGGTAGTAGAAAAATCCTACTGGGAAATATACCTCAAATAAATATGATCAGTAAATTTATTTGTTTATCTTTACCTTGATGTTAAATCCTGCTTTTGCACTAGTTTCAATGAACATGACTCCAAACTCGCGAGATTTTGAATCTCCTTCCTCTATCGAGACTTGCCTGTTTGATCAACAAAACCATATAGTCAGAACAATTTTGAAAATTTATTAAAATAAATTAACTACTTAAGTATTGTTTAAGTGACTGGATAGACACAACAAATGGTGGCCGGGACTTAATATCGTCTTAAAAGTTTTGACGGTAATGGTTCACTTGCGGAAGAAAAACCTATCTTGACCATGTAGGTTTTGGTTGTATGTATATGTCCGGGTGGTTAAGATGGACTGGAAATAGAATTATTAATCAGAAAAAGTACAACATTACTGTTTGCAAAATCAAGGAGAAGGGAATACTTTTAGCCCTCACCTTTTATCGACGAGATCAGTCTTGTTCCCCACAAGCACGATGATGACATCAGTTCCCCGTTCTGTTCGTACTTCCTCAATCCACTTATTAGTGTTCAGAAATGACTGTCTATCTGCATGTGACGGTTTAGCCAGGAATTTAGAAAACAAAATGTCTGTATGAGGAGCAGAAAGTAAGGGTTAATGATGCAACATTCAACAAGTTTAATGTTCCATGTGGTAATGGCTGTGCAATGAGGTGAGAGTGCCCACGTACATGGATGTGCAACCACACAAACAGAAGCAGAAGGAAAGAAAGTTGGTTTTCTGCGTATCTGATTTCCAACTATCCGAACAAAATTGTTTAGTGTTTACCAACCAAGAGGCTGAGTCATGATAAACGAGCTTTCTAGTTTTCCGGGTGAAATTAGATTCAGACTGAAAGAGGAAACTGATGAATTTACAATATGATTCTAAAAAACCCAACTTGTCTTGATCAATACTCACTGGCTACATCATAGACGATTACGGCAACAGAAGAATCCCTGATGTAGCTTGGAATCAGACTCCTAAATCTTTCTTGCCCTGCAGTATCCCTGTAAAGTTACAATACCTTGGTTCAGAAAAATAAAGATATTATGTACGTCATATAAACAAACACGAACTTACGAAGCAACAACTGAGTTACAGTAACAATCCCTAACATTTGCTTCACCAAATACTCATAGAAACAAACATGAAAGAGGACAACACATTTGCTTGTCAACTTAGACGTGCCTACTTCAATTCACTTTTTTGGCTCCAAATGATGTAGCATAATTAAGATGTTAACCATGGTCATAATCGAGATGTCATCCCCTATATTGTACGTATTTTAGGATCCTTACAAACAAATTAAAACACTACGAAGAGACAATTATTCGTATCATATCGTATGCGTATGTATGGATGGCACGCAATCACATTGCAATCCACAGACAATCGCACCAGCCTCATTGCCTCAAACAAATTGGCATGTATATGATTTTGAAGCTTGCAATCACCATTCATTTTATCAACCCATAAATCACAATCTTAATCACAAAATCAACCGAATATCACAAAGGAATCTGTACCAGAGCTGCAAACGAACTGTCCGATCTTCAAGGTACATCGTTTTTGACAGAAAATCGATTCCAATCGTAGCCTGCAAGCAAATTAAAAAAAACATTACACCAAAATAAAATTAAAAAAATGGCTCGACTGTTTTAATTGATTGATCCAACGAGACGAAGACGAACAGATTGGAAAATTGGGAATTGACCTGATAAGTGGTGTCGAATTTGTCGTACATGAAGCGGGTGATGATGCTGGTTTTGCCGACGGACTGATCGCCCAGGAAGACGAGCTTGTATTTGGCCAGAGGGGACACCGTCGCCATTTTCAAAATTGATTCGATTGATTTTGTTTCAGCTCCCTCGATTCGTTTTCGTTTTCTACCCACTGCTATTTTGGATCTGACTCTACGCTTTCTTTCTCTCTTTCTTTCTTTTTTCCAAATTTGGTTTTTTTTTTTTGGTTTCCATTTTTTGAGTTGAACGTATTTATATATAGCGAGGCGAGGAGAAACCGCCAACCACGACGAAGCCGGCAAAAGTCAGAAACCTTTGATATTTGGTTTAGTGCCCGAATTTGCCCCTCTTTTTTTCAAAATTACGTTCCTACCCATAGTGACTAGTGGCACGTTTACGTATCCGTAATCGGAATCAATTTATGGAATTAGATTCCGATTACGGCATACATTTTTATTTACGTAATCTTGGGTAATCAAAATACATGTGTGATCCATACCCATTAAGGAATCCAACTCCTAATTTTGGAAGAATTGGACTCCCTACATAAGGGAGGTATTTCAATTCCTTGTGACTTGAGGAATCCGGAATGGATTTTATTTATCAATTATGCCTCACTTGTTTTTTATTATCCCAATATTGCCCTTCATTTGACACTCATTATGCCATCTTTTAATAAATAAATAAAACCTATTTATATATTTTTATATAGATGAATTTTATTATATAAATTTAATTCAAGTAATTAGTATGAAAATAATTTATTTATGTAAGGGCAATTTAGTAATCAACCGAGCTTTCATTCCGATTGAAATGAATTAGTAAACAACTTATGTGAACTTAACATCATTCCCACTCCGATTCCAGACAGTTTTAGTAAACAACTTCAACAGGAATCCGATTCTGATTTCATCTCATTTCAATTCCTCCTCAATCCAATTCCTCTCAATTTGATTACGGATTAGTAAACATGCCCTAGATGTTCTTAGTACTCTTGTAAACACGCACTCGACATAATATTAAGTACAAGATAAACGTCCTTAACTACTCCACGTCACCTTGCAAATATGCGACTAATAATTAGTCACTCTAGCCGCCATGCCTCTTGCTTTTGTTATGTAAGAATTTTGTGACGGTCAAACTACGGCCAAGCAAGGAGAGTGGGACCAAAAAAGAAGTGCGGGGTGCTTGAAACTAAAGTGTATACGGCAAGCGTGAGTTTTTATATCTGTTGTCGTATTGTTGAAGTGGTTCGAGATTCAAACCCAAAATTTCTTACTATGTGAGATCTCGTGATCACGTTTCACTTTCTCCCTTCACTTGTACTTTTTTATTTATAAAAAAGTTCAAATTGAATTATTAGTCTTTGTGGTAATAAGGTAGTTGGAAGATAACTTATGTAGTAAAAAAAAAAAAAAAAAAAAAAAGGTTTTAAGCCTCTGTGGTGAAGTCTGTTAGGATTTATATCCAAAATTGAAAATTTCGTCAACTCTCCATTAATTATTAGCATGTGAGTCACACACATTAGGCTAAAACAGATATTTCTATTAATTGTTAGCACATGAGGCTTAAATATGAGGCTAATTTTATCTATCTAGTCTTACATGTGAGCCTCATGTGCTAACAATTAACAGAGTGTTGGCGGAAATTTTTAATTTTGGCCTAAATCCTAGCAGACTTCATTACAGGGCTTAAATCTTTTTTTTTTTCTTCTTTTTTTTTTTTTTTTACTACAGGGGTTATTTTCCAACTACTCTATTACAACGAGACCATTAATCCAATTAAGCCATTAAAAAAAAATGAATTCGCCAAGTCAAATGGGGTGGCGCCGGACTTTTCACAAATCCGCACTAAAGTGTAAAGAAATGCCAACAAAAAGTTGCCCTTTTCGTGCATATACCTTCAATTTGTTTAGCTCAAAGAGAAAAAGGCGATGTGTATTTTACACAAAAGTGCATGTGCATGAACGAATCGCAAAGACTCACAACATGCAAGCACGACGTCGTCCATGAAAGTAGGATCCTAAATTAAGGTCCAACATCGAAAAAAAGGAGCTATAAAAAGCTTGGATGCTGCTTTATAAATTAAACAAAGCTTTTGAAAACCTAGGAGACCCAACAACATCTAACAATATATACGCGCCAAAAACTAACATTTTTTAAAGGGTAATTCTTACTATACTGCCTTCAAGTATTGTGATTGTCAAACTTTAATACATAAAGTTATTTTCATCCCAGCTATTACAACCTATACCTTAAAATATTGTATTTTATTCTCAAATTCATATAAAATAACCAAAATACTCTTAGTTAGGTGTCTTGAGTAATTATCAAGCCTCGACTCAAATTTTAATTTCTTGTGCTTGCTTCGTGTCCTTAAATTGGTTTTGGACTCACGAGTATGGACGATAACGAAATCGATTTCAAAGTTATGGAAGTTACGTTCTGTTCCGAAGTATGTGAGAGGGCAAAATTGTAATTTCACCTAAAACGATTTTAAGTGGGATTATACCCCACTCCGGCTCCTCCTTCATTCCTGCACCCTCACGCTCCCTTTCTCTAACTCTCGAAGCTCTCTCTCTGTAGCTCCATCAAAACTAGCCACCACCACTCGTTCCTTCACAAATTTAACCCCAAATCTTGATATTCAAAACCTATGGGACTTGGGGAAACTAGTTATGTTCTTGCATGCATCATCGGAACACCATGAGTGCAGCTCCATTGAAGCCGTGAGCCTCAAGCTCCATTCTCGAACTCAGGTAAGGTTCATGTAAGTTCTATATGAGAGCAAACACTTGGTGATTTGATTAAAGACATTTGGAATGATAAGGAGATTAGGATTGAGTGACACTTGTGGTAGACTTATCAGGAGTTGTATTACTTAAAGTTTCAGATACGTTCTCGATAAAACTAGAACTCTTCTGGCTGATATAATGCATAAGTGTTTCACGGTGATAAGGCTACTCTTTGATAAGGATCACTTAATGGGAGGGATCCTTATTGAATTTCATCGTATGAAGTATAAAACTGAGGTCCCTGTTCTCTCACTAAACACGCAAGTTTACAGTAAACTCAAGCCCTATTGAGAGAGCCTTGCTTTCAGTTGTGTAGAGTTGCAAAAGAACATCAGTTTTTAATCCTAGTTCTTTGAGAAGATGTCTTCCACAGGTAAGCGGTTAAAGTTGATAACTGTGAATAAGTTTTTCCGTTGCACAATTAACTTACATTTGGTATCAGAGCCCTTCACATATTAACCCTATGTTGAAGGCATCATGAAAATATTCCTTGTCTCGCAGGTTACAGAACTGGTAGTTTATCATTAGGGAAATATATATGAACACGATCAAGTGATGGCTAAAGCTATCCTTGACCATAAAGACATATATTTTCATTCAAATATACATATCAGTGATGGTGTTTAATTTCAAGTCATGATCACTGGTCATCTAAAGAAGATCATTCTTTCATGCTTAGAATTTAAGTAATATATCACTTTATGTACGAATGTTTGAATCGAATTACTATTGTCAAACCACAAAGGTTTATAATTTTGATTACAGAATTCTTCGAATGTTGGTTATAAAGGTGATATGATTAAAGAAAGTCTTCACATGTTCATCAATCCAAAGATGTTGAAAAGGTGATTTATAATATGGGGATTTAAAGATTAATACTTGAACTATGTCCTTTGACAGTTATGAATCCAAGCTCCATGCACCTTAATATAGTTGAACCACTCACTGGTGTCAACTACAAGAAATGGAAGCAAGTTCTTGAGATCGTACTAATCTCTCAAACTTTCTTGGTACATGTGACATTGAATTCTCTGCCTGATAGTTATACACATCTCAAATTGTCCTACAATGCATTGCGTGAAAAGTGGGATGTGAATGAGTTAATTTCAATATGTGTGAGTGAAAAGGAAAGGATGAAAAAGTCTGAAAATGAGAAGATCGAGTCTTTGAACTATGTACGAAGTACCACCAAGGCACATATACCCTAAACCACCAATGCTACTAGAAAGAATTCTACCAAAAGGGTTCCCTCTCCTAAAAGAAACACCAAACCTAACAAGCCATCGATTCTCAAACCTTACTTTTGTATAAGGCTTGGCTTGCCACATGAAGAAAGGTAAAAACTCTTTTGCTTGTTTTGAGTCTAATTTAATTGATATACCAAGCACTGAATGGTGGCTTGACTTTAGCTTTTCTATTCATGTTATGAATTCATTGTAGAACTTCATAACAAGGAGAACACCAAATAAGGATGAAGTCAAATTTTCAGTTGGCAATGGAAGAAGAGTTGAAGTCAAAGCTTTAGGAAGTGTTAGGCTAAAGATGGATTTTTATTTAGAATTATAAAACATTGTCTATGTGCCTTCCATGAGAAGGAAGCTGATTCCGTTTCAAAGTTAGTTTTGTTGAGTTTTTATTTTACTATAAATAATATTGGCTTCAACATATTTTACAAATCTTCTCAAGTTGGTACTATTTTTTATTTTATTTTTATGATGGCATGTTTCATATAAAAACTCAACAAAGTCGAATTTATTTTTAACATTCAAAATGAACATACTAAGACTCAACAATAATCAAACTTAAAGCAAAGGAGGCTGTCATATTTCAAAACAAAGGATAAAGTTACTTGTCAAAAATAATATTTTGCCTCCATTAAATTTTTAATGGTTTTGAGTTCTGTGCGGATTATGCTAAAGGAAAAATGACAAGTAGTAGAAAGAAAGTCTCAACAAGAAGCAAAGAAACTTCATAAATCGTCCACACGTATTTCTGTGGTCTTTTTCCCATGCAAACTACAGAGGAACATAAATATTTCATAACCTAATTTCAGAAAAATCAAATGCACTTGAAACTTTTAAGATTTACAAAAGTGAGGTTGAAAAACAATTGGAAAAGAAAATTAAAGTGGTTAGGTTTGATAAGGAAGGTGAATACCATGGTAGATACACACAAACTGGCAGACACCTTAGTCATTTTGCCATTTTTTCTACAAGAAAATGGAATGGTAGCTCAATACCCTACACTTCGAAATCCCAAGCCAAACGAAGTGGCTGAGAGAAGAAATAGACCTCTAAGGAACATGGTAAGGAGTGTGATTTGTAGGACAAATCTACCAAGTTGTTGATGGAGTTAGAGATGGACGATTATGCAAACACAAGAACTGACAATTTTATATTTGAGGAAGATAGTGAAATGGGGTAATGTAGAAAAACAATCGGAATGTGTTTAAGGAAATAAAATATTCAATTATCTGATATGATTTGGAGTGATTGTAGGACACAATAATCCATCTTGGAGTGATTGTAGGAGAGGATTGTAATGGCATAGAATTAGTTCCAGTTTACCTAGAATAACATCTCAATTCTTGTATAAATTCATACCTCTGTACAACTTCAGTTATGCAATACAAAAGACATTCACATAACAATTTGATATGGCATCAGAGCACCGATTTTGGTGACTCTCGAAGCCCATTCCACTTTCGCTACAAACACAACCCAAATTCTTTCCATTAAACACATCTAACATAAGTGATGAAAAACCAACAGAGGTGATGCCACACGCATTCGATCCTCTCATCTTACACCACTCAGATTCACCAAGTTTTGTTTTAGTCTCATAGCTTCTTGACGGACACAACTATGGACAGCGGAGCTGCTCTCAGCGCCAAGAACAAACTTGGGTTTATTGATGGATCAATCAAGAGCCCTGCAATCACTGATGCCAAGTATTCAATTTGGTAGAGATGCAACGACATGGTCTTGTCATGGATTTGGCAGTCGTGCTAGGCAATATAACTCGCAGTATACTCTACTACAAATCTGCATTAGTAGCATGGAAGGATTTTGAGGATTGATTCTAGCAAGGAAACGATTCAAGGATCTATCAAATTCGACAAGGACAACTATCCGTTTCAGATTATTACACAAAGTTGAAGGCTCTTTGGGATGAATTGGCATCATACCATAAGCCAATTGCTTGTGAATGCGAGGGATCTAAGATATGTGTAGAAAGGGAGGAAAAGGAGAAGGTCATGCAGTTTTTAATGGGGTTGAACGAGAGTTACTCAACCATACGAGGCTCTATCTTGATGATGAGTCCACTTTCAGATACACGACGAGTCCATGGGTTGATTCTACAACACGAACACCAAATACACGTGGCACATTGTCGTGAACCTGCTGCCCAAGCAATGCAAATAAGTTGTTTGACAACGCCAAAAACATGCTCTGGTGGTAGCAATTCCAATTCAAGCAAGACATTCAAATGCAGCTACTGTGAAGGAGGACATCCAGTAGAACATTGCTTTTTCCTTATTGGATTTCCTGAAGGTCACAAATGGCATGGGAATAATGAGCAGCCCAGGAATAAACATACAAATCTAGCATCCCACAATGTTGATGCACCTCAGTCACAAGCCACTAACATTGATACAACCAAGGCATCTACCTCTAACAACCCAACGTTCACAACTGAGGAGTACAATCAACTCATGGCTCTACTTTTCAATAAGAACGATAAAGATCAATCATTCGCACATGCAACATGTATATATACACCCACCTACAATATTGCACAACATGATCCGCATTCAACATTATATTAGATTATGGATAACGGGGCAACAGATTGCATTTCTCATTTATCACCCAGTCATAATAAAACTAAAACACAACATGATTTTGTTGGTTTACCAAATGGAGGACAAGCTACAATTGAAAGCACTGGGTCTATTAAATTTTCACTAGAGATATCTCTTGATGGAGTTTTACAGGTGCCAAAATTTTGTGTGAACTTGTTGTATGTGAGTAAATTAACTCGGGCGTTGAGATGTATCGTGATATTTTATCCGAATTTTTGTGTTGTGCAGGACATGGATGCGAAGAGGACGATTGGCTTGAACAAGCATTTTAATGGGCTCTACTACCTCACACCAAGCCCAAAACCTCACCTAGCTAATCATGTTAACCGCACCTCGGGACTTTGGCACCAACGTCTTGGACACCCATCATCAGCCCCTCTTCACTTTTTATCCTAGGCCATCCTAGAAATCATATTTGATTCTATGCATGTTTGTCATGTTTGTCCTTTAGCAAAGCAAACTCCCTTATCTTTTGTTTCAAGTTCAATAAAATTGATTGCACCTTTTGATTTGATTCATTGTGATATTTAAGGACCACACAAAATTCATATACACTCCGGAGCACGTTATTTCCTAACTATTGTAGATGATTTTACTCGCTTCACATTTTTAAACCCGATAAACAAGCCTTGTTGAAATCATTTTTTTCTTAGGTCAAAACACAATTTAATCGTGAAATTAAAGTTCTAGTGCCGACAATGGGGGTGAATTTGTATCGATGCGTGCGTTTTTAGATGCTTATGGCACCATTTTCCAACATACTTGTGCTCACACTCCTCAACAAAACAGGGTGGTTGAGCGCAAACATCGGCATCTTTTGAATGTTAGTCATGCATTACGTTTTCAAGCCAATTTACCTTTAAAGTTTTGGGGGGAAAGTATCCAAACCGCTTGTTATCTAATAAATCGCCTTCCTACACCCTTACTTTCACATAAATCTCCCTATGAACCCTTGCACGGCACATCACCTCAATATTCTCATCTCTGGGTTTTTGGGTGTTTATGCTATGCCACCAATCTTACTCCTTCGCACAAGTTTGACGCACATGCACATCACTGTTTTTTTTATGGGATATCCCCTTGGCCAAAAGGGCTATCGAGTCTATGACCTTGATAGCAAGCAAATCTTCACAACTCGTGACGTCGTTTTTAACGAGCACATTTTTTCGCTTGCTACCTCACCACCAAAAAATCAACTAAATTCCCCAATATTACCCATTCCTTATGATGACACAAATTCTCCTTTAGTCTCAGCCAAAACACCTACACCATCAAATCTAAGCCCACCTACACACCCATAAATTCAAACTCTATTACAGACACCTCGTTATTATCATCTTCCTATTCCCCATCTACAAACCTTACAAGTTCAAACTCTCACACACACAACACAGAGAACCTCTCACCTCTCACACCAGACACCTAATTACCACCACTAGAACTCGCTCCTCCACCCCAGCCCGTTCTTCCTCTACTTCATTGATCCGACTGAATTACAAATCCACCTGCTCGTTTCAGTGACTATCAGACTCATCATGTTGCTTTGCTTATGCCCAGCGCCATCCCTTCCTCCATGTCCGGTATGTGATATCCACTTCAACGGTACGTCTCCTACTCTCGTTTATCTATGCTCACCAATCATTTGTACACAACATATCTCACCTGGTCAAACCAACTTCTTATAAGTAGGCCCGTCATGACCCCAAATGGATTACATCCATGAATTCTGAGATTCAAGCTCTTGAAGACAACCACACCAAACTATGGTTCCTTTGCCTAGCCAATGACCCATTGGATGCAAATGATGTTAGATTATATATAGTGAAAACAAAAGTACTCAACATATCCAATTAACCACTAACCTTGTGAAGACATTTTAGCAGAAAATAAAGGTTCTTCTCCTCTTAACACTATTTGTATGCACTGTCAATCAATGGGGCTTGATGTTTCTGTTTTCGTGTGTTGTGCGAGTGTAGGGACCCTTTGCTTATAATGTAAACAATGGTCTTTGATAAGGATACTTCCCATCATGTAATCCTTATCAAAGTCATCAGTTTGATAACCCTTATCACTAATATCCAAAGCATCCACATCAAAATGGTTAACACCAATTGCACCGGGACTTCTTTAGGTTATATTTCAGTCTTTATACATTCCTTAATAACCAACAAGTATTGTCATACACAAACTTTTATGATCTCAATCCCTCATGCACGTGCTAAACAAGTGTGCAGCTCTTATTAGACTTACATCCTCCCACTAGAGCCAACACTTGTTTAATACAAATGCTTACTGATATGGGAACATACTTGAAAGGCCATGAGTTTAGTATTAACAAAATCCATGATTACAAGTTTCAGTCAAAAGATAATATCCATGAAGAACTAAAGGGAATCATATCTTAATACACAAATATTATCCCCAGAATTACAATCATGAAATTAGTAATCATAAGAAACTCCAACAAGATATGAAAATAATGAAAGATATATAAAATGTAATGTTTCTGCAGTACATCTTCCATTAAGGTCCTCTTTAAGACTAGTATACTAGTCCTTCTTTATTGCTTCGAATTGAAGCCTTTAAGTTGCTTTCTTTCATAACAATTTAATGTACTACATCATACCCAAAAACTGCACTTTTATGGGAAAACCTTTGCAACTAAGCAGCACAATACTTTATTAACTAAGATAATTGAACTACAAAGTCTTTATGCATGTAATATGAAAAACCAAAATACTACAATCAAAGAACAAAATATTAAAGCATTCACCTCCACTCCACTATTCTTCGATATCAAAAGCAGCCAATACTCTCATCTTCTTCACATGTTTCTTGAACACCACAGCAGGGACAACCTTGTTCAATGGGTCTGCAATCATCAAACTTGTCTCCAAATAATCAACTTTCACCAAACCTTTCCATCACCTTTTCACGAGCAACCAGAAATTTAATATCCAAGTTTCTTGTTGCATTGGACATTTCGTTATTCTTTGTGAAAAAGATTGCAGCGTTGTTGTCACAATAAAGCTGCGTAGGTCTTGAAATTGAGTCCACTACACGAAGGCCAATGATGAAATTCTTTAACCAAACTGCTTGATTTACAGCTTCACAACAGGAAAGATATTCAGCAACCATCGTGGAGGATGTCACTGTGTCCTGCTTGACACTCCCCCATGAAACAACTCTTGTAGCCATCATAAAAACTTATCTAGAGGTTGATTTTAAGTCATTCGAACACCCTGCAAAATCTGAATCACTATACCCTTCAAGCACCAAATGATCAGTCTTCCTACAAATTAACATATGTGACTTTGTCCTCTGTAAATATCTTAAAACCCTCTTCCCGACATTCCAAAGTGCTTCTCCAGCATCGGACTAAAATCTTCCCAAAACACTTATTGTAAATGCAAGGTCTGGTCTTATACAAACCTATGCATACATCAGACTTCCTACCAATGATGCATATGGTTTATCTTTCATTGCATCTCTTTCTAAATAATTCTTTGGACACTGCTCCTTACTTAATGTGTCACCCCTTGAAATAGGTAACTCAGTAATGCCGCAAGTCAACATATTAAATCTCTTTAAAACCTTCTCTATATATCTTCTTTGTGACAATCTAAGCAAGCCCCTTTGTCTATCTCTCTTGATTTCAATTCCCAACACATACCTTGCTTCACCTAAATCCTTCATCTCAAAGCTCTTTTTCATGAAACACTTTGTGTCATCCAACTGGTCTTTAAATAAATACAAGCATTAAATGGATTTTCCATAAAACCATATTCTTTAACTACATGGTGAAACTTCAAATACCATTGTCGTGATGTTTGTTTTAATCCATATATGGATTTCTTAAGTTTACATACCAAGTGCTATTTCCCTTTTTCTTGAAACCCTTTTGGTTGTTTCATACATATGTCCTCCTCCAAATCACCATTTAAGAAAGCCGTTTTAACATCCATTTGATGTAAAAACAAATCAAAGTGTGCTACCATAGCCATTATCACTCTAAAAGCATCTTTAGTTGATATTGGACTAAAAGTCTCTTTATAATCCACACCCTCTTTTTGAGTAAATCCTTTCGCCACTAATCTTGCTTTGTGCCTTTCGATATTACCATTGGAGTCTCTCTTCATCTTGAACACCCATTTTGAACCTTTTGGTTTGACACCCTTAAAAGGTTCCACCAATTCCCATACACCATTGTCGTACATCGAATTGAGTTCATTTTTCATGGCTTCAATCCACTTTTCTGAGTTGTCTTCGAGATTGCATCGTTGAAGTTAGTAGGGTTTTCAAACTCTAATAAATTTTCTTCATAATTAGCCAAGTATACAAAATCACTTAGAATAGTAGGCTTTCATACCCTAGTAGACTTTCTTAAAAGAATGTCAACATGCTACACTAGGTTTAAGGGTTGAATGGGCTGCTGCTCATTCTCATTCACGACTCCACCATAATTATTTGTTGCAACATCATCTTGAACATGCTCATTTTAAAATTCTTCCACTTCACTTGTAATTACTGCTTCATGATCGTCAATGCCTCATTCTTCTTCTGCACACCCAATGATGTCGATCATTATTGTTTGTGGTGCAAGTTTCTTAACATTAGTTTTATCAGTGGCTATCTCCTTGAGAATAGAACCCTTCAAATTTATTCCAGGATCTTCTTCTTGTAAATGCTTGAAGAAAATGGCCCTTCGAGTTTCAACAATCTTGCTACTGTTATTAGGACAATAAAAGCGATACCCCTTTGATCTATCTGCATACCCCACAAAATAACAACTTATGGTTTTGGCATCTAGCTTCTTAGCATTTGGGTTGTAAATCTTCGCCTCTACCTTGCATCCCCAAACGTGGAGATGGTTCAAATTGGGCTTCATCCCTGCCCACAATTCAAACGGTGTTCCTTCCACTGATTTTGTAGGAACTCTGTTGAGGATATAGCTTGCAGTTTTCAACGCCTCACCCCATAGAAATTCTAGCAAGTTTACCTTACATATCATACTTCTTACCATATCAAGTAATGTCCTGTTTCTTCTTTTTGCCACCCTATTTTGCTTAGGGGTTCTTGGGGTAGTATATTGGGCAACAATCCCATTATTTTGTAGAAAAATGGCTTGATCATATTTACCATAGTATTCCCCTCCGCTATCGGACCTTACAATCTTTATTTTTCTTTCCAATTGGTTTTCAACTTCATTTTTATAAATTTTAAAAACCTCAAGTGCCATAGATTTTTCATAATTAAGTATACATAACAAAACCTAGAAAATTTGTCAATGAAGGTGATAAAATACTTGTTTCCTTAAATGGTTTTTGTTGGAAAGGGACCACAAATATCCGTATGAATAATTTCCAAAATTTGATTACTACGATTTGATCCCTCCTTTCTAGACTTAGTTAATTTTCCTTTGACACACTCCACACAAAAATCAAAATCTTCAAAGTTTAACGATGGCAAGATTTCATTTTTAACCAAAATTTCCATTCTTCCTTTTGAAATTTGACAAAGCCTTTTGTGCCAAGGATTTGAAGATTGTTGTGGCTTAAGTTTTTGGTCTTCCATGTTTAAAACAATTTGATCAAGTTTTAATTTGAACGTAAACATCCCATCAACTATAAAACCAGTGCAAACATGAGAAGAATTATAAAAAAAAGGTTGAAGTCAATCTTATTTATAGTAAAATAAAACCCAACAATACCAGCCTTGAAACTAAAACTAACTTCCTTCTCATAGAAGGTACATAAACAACATTGTCTAAATCTAAATAAAAATCAAAACCAAACTTAAGCCTAACGGTGCCTATAGCCTTGACTTCAACTCTTCTTCTATTGACTTCATCTTTATTTGGTGTTTTCTTTGTGATGAAGTCCTGCAATGAATTTGTAATGTGAATAGAAGAGCCAAAGTCAAGCCACAAAGCATTGCTAGGTATATCAATCAAATTGGACTCAAAACAAGCAAAAACATTTGAAAAAAATATTTTTACCTTTCTTTGCCTCTTGTTTGGCAAGCCATGACTTGTATTTAGGACAGTTTCTCTTCATATGGCCTGCCTTTTTGCAAAAATAACACTTAAAAATTGTTGAGTTATTAACCTTGAAGGTCTTTTTAGAGGGAGGAATGTTTCTGGCAAAATTCTTTTTGGTAGTATCCAAGTTATTGATATTGGCATTCTTTGCATAACCCTGAACAAAATTCACCGACTCACCCTTTTCCTTTTCAGCCCTTTCCTTATTAATCCTCACTTCCCCACCCACAGATATAGATATTAATTCATTGACATCCCACTTTGCTTGCAGTGCATTATAGGATACTTTCAACTGAGTATAAGAATCATGCAAGGAATTCATGATGACATGGACCTAAAATGTTTCAGAAATGGGTACCTCGAGTGTTCTAAGTTTCCTAGCAATGTCGGTAACCTTGAGAATGTACTAACGGAGACTACCTTCACCATATCTAATGGTTGTCAGCGAGTTCATCAAGTTTCCAGTTTCTATCTTTCCTTTGCATTAGTTGCATCTGGGAAACCTCCATGAACTACATCAATCATAGACCTTTTGTTTATCATGAGACATATTTTGTTCGATTTCTCCCATTTTTCATGCTTGGATCTCTGGCTGGAATTGCATCCTTCATTTGGCATTGGTGGTTCCTTGGTTCTCAGCACTAGATCCATATCCATGACACCCAAAAGTATCTCCAAATCTTGTTTCCACTTCTTATTGTTGACACCGGTGAGGTGTTCAACTGTGTTGAGGTTTATGGAACTTAGGTTCAATGCTGTATTCATATAGAATGAAAATATTAATCTTTAATCCCCAATCTTTATATCACAGACCCATAAATCTTTGGATTAACGAGTTATATGAAAATTTTCTTTAATCATGTCACCTTTATAACCAACATTCGAATTTCTGTAATCAAAATTATAAATGTTTGTGGCTTGACAATAGTAATTCGATTCAAACATTTGTATGTAAAGTGATATACCGCTTAAATTCTAAGCATGAAAGAATGATCTTCTTTAGATGACCAGTGATCACGTCTTGAATTTAAGCACC
Source organism: Pyrus communis (assembly GCF_963583255.1). NCBI lineage: Eukaryota > Viridiplantae > Streptophyta > Magnoliopsida > Rosales > Rosaceae > Pyrus > Pyrus communis. Next base: position 15,947,498 of record NC_084818.1, read on the forward strand.
ATCACTGGTATGTACAACTGAATGAAAATATATGTCTTTATGATCAAGGATAGCTTTGTGTTCATATATATTTCCCTAATGATATACTACCAGTTCTGTAACCTGCGAGACAAGAAAAATTTCTTGATGCCTTCAACATAAGGTTAAATGATATGTGAAGTGCTCTGATACCAAATGTTAAATTATATATAGCGGAAACAAAAAAAACTCAACATATCCAATTAACCACTAACCTTGCAAAGACATTTTAGCAGAAAATAAAGGTTCTTCTCCTCTCAACACTAACTGTATGCACTGTCAATTAATGGGGCTTGACGTTTCTGTTTTCATGTGTTATTTGAAAGTATGGACCCTTTACTTATATTGTAAATAGTGGTCTTTGATAAGGATATTTCCCATCATGTAATCCTTATCAAAGTCATCAGTTTGATAACCCTTATCACTAATATCCAAAGCATCCACATCAGAATGGTTAACACCAATTGCATCGGGACTTCTTTAGGTTATATTTTAGTCTTTATACATTCCTTAATAACCAACAAGTATTGTCATATACAAACTATTATGATCTCAATCCCTCATGCATGTGCTAAACAAGTGTGCAACTCTTATTAGACTTACAAATGGGTCTTCAAGATCAAGTACCATTTTGATGGTACAAAGCCCGCCTTGTCGCAAAGGGGTTCACTCAACATGATAGCATCAATTACAAAGAAACGTTCACTCTGGTTGCTAAACTAATTACTGTCCGTTGTCTTTTAACTATTATCGTTGTTCAGAATAGGCATTTGCACCAGATGGATGTGCAAAATGCATTTCTTCATGGTGCACTACATGAGGAAGTATATATATTACCGCCTCCTGGTTATCATCGACAAGGGGAGACCATGGTTTGTCGACTCCACAAGTCTTTATACAAACTCAAACAGGCTTCTCGCAACTGGTTCCAACGATTCTCATCTGCCATTCAAGAAATTGGTTTCCAATAGTCACGTGCTGATTGCTCGTTGTTTACTCAGGTTCATGAAAATTCTATTACTGTGGTGTTGCTTTATGTTGATGACATGATCATTACAGGGAATGATGATGAAGCAATTAGTAACCTCAAGAAGTTTCTTAGTGGTTGTTTCCGAATTAAAGATCTCAGACCATTAAAATACTTCCTTGGTGTAGAAGTTGCACGTTCAAAAGCAGGGATTTCCATTTGTCAATGTAAATATACCCTGGATATATTGGAAAAAGCCGGTTTACTTAGAGTAAAACCTGCCAAGTACCTATGGAACTTGATTTGGTATTGACAACAACAGGAAGTGATGCTCTCAAGGACCCAACTCGATATTGATGTTTGATTGGGAAATTGATCTATCTTACAATCACAAGGCCAGAGATTACGTATGCAGTGAACACTTTCAGCCAGTTCATGCGAGAACCCAAGCTTCATCATCTTAAGGCAGCACACCGTCTTCTCCAATACCTAAAGGAAGCACCAGGACAAGATTTATTGTTTTCTTCAGGAAACCAACTCAATTTGATTGGCTATTGTGATGCGAATTGGGCTAGATGTCTAATCACACACCGATCAATGACAGTCTTTTGCATTTTTCTTGGTAAGTCACTTGTATCATGGAAAAGTAAAAAAGCGAGTCACGACCGCAAGATCTTCAGCAAAAGCTTAATATCGCTCCATGGCTGCAACCACTTGTGAGCTTACTTGGCTAAGGTACTTATTGAAAGATTTACGTGTACATCCCCCTGAGCCAACGAGATTGTTTTGCGACAAACAAGATGCCTTACATATTGCAGCAAATCCCATGTATCATGAGCGGACTAAACACATAAAATTGGATTGTCACATAATCCGTTAAAGTATTCGACGGGGAGAAGTCAAGACCACTCATGTGCAAATAGGGAATCAGATAGCTGACATATTTATGAAGCCGCTAAGAGCACATGCCTTCCACTCGCATCTTAGCAAGTTGGGTGCCATTGACATCCACACTCCAACTTGATTGGGAGTGTTAAAGGAAATAAAATAGTTAACTATCTGATATGATTTGGAGTGTTTGTAGGATACATTAATCCATCTTGGAGTGATTGTAGGAGATGATTGTAATAGCATAGAATTAGTTCCAGTTTACCTAGAATAGCAATCACAATTCTTATTTAAATTCATACCTCTGTACAGCTTCAGTTATGTAATACAAAATACATTCACATAACAATTTGATAAAATGCAACATCAATAATTGAATTTCCAAACCAAGTGGAAGAAAGTGAGGGTAATTATAATGATGATTTTGTCGTTCAACATGGCAATTGTAATATTGATGTGTTGTTGCATGGTAAGCATCAAAGTGATGATAATGTAGGGTGCATGGAGGTGACAACTCCAAGTGGCAATGACCGCCGACTAGAGCATGGCACTGAAATTGGAGTATTATTTAATGGTGAGAAACATGCAGAAAATCAGGAAGGTCACGTGGAGGAAGCAGCTGCAAAAGGTAGCAACCACTGACTGGACTCACCAGTTTTGGCAGTTGGTGATGTTCCACCATTTTGAGGAAATCAAATAGGGTGAGAAAGTCAACATTCTCATCATATTTTATGTATTTGGCAAAGTCTGATTTCAATTTATCAAAGTTCGATGATCCTGGACTTTCAAACAAGCCATCTTGAATCCAAAAGCAGACAAATGGATTAAAACATGCACCAAGACAATGGTACCTAAAATTTCATCGAGTTGTAAAAAGGAATGTTTTCATAGAGAACCCCTCAGACAATTGTGTTTATTTGAGAGTTAGTGGAAGCACTTTTATCATTCTAGTTTTTATATGGATGAAATATTTGCTTGCCACAAACAGTCATAGCTTGTTGGATGAAACCAAAGTTTTGTTGCAAAGACACTTCAAGATGAAAGACCTGGGAAAGATCACTTATGTCCTAGGGATTGAGATCAAAAGAGAGAGAAGAATAGGCTTACTGGGATTGTCACAGAGGGTGTACATTGAAAAGGTAATGGAAAGATTTAATGTCTTCATTTGGAAATAAAAAATGCCTATATCAAAAGGGAGATAAAATGAGTAAGCTGCAATGCCCAAATACTGACTTGGAGAGAGATTATGGAAAACAAGCCATATGCATTTTTGGTTAGTAGTTTGATGTATGCACAAGTGTGCACAAGGCCTGACTTAGCCTTCACCATTTCGGTGCTTGGTAGGTTCCAATCCAATGCTGGAGAGACTTACTAGAACACAACACCAAGAGTGCTGAGATATCTTCAGAGAACTAAAGATCATACGTTAGTGTACAGAAGAACATAGGACCAAAGATCATATGTTAGTCTATAGAAGGACATAAAACATAGTTTTAGAAGGTTATAGTGACTTAGATTTCACGGGTTGTCCAAATGATATGAAATAAACGTGGGGCTATGTTTTCTTAATGTCATATGGAGCAATTTCTTGGAAGAGAGTAAAACAACAGACTCTGGCTACTTCAACTATGGTTGCAGAATACTTGTCTTATTGTGAAACATTGAATCTAGCCATTTGGTTGAAGAATTTCATAACACAACTACAAGTGGTGGACTCAATCTCGAGACTTATATAGATTTATTATGATAACAATGCCGCTATATTTTTCACTTAGAATGATAAAAGGTCAAATGCAACAAGGAACTTTGATATCAAGTATCCCATTACTCAAGAAAAAGTGGTAGCTAGTTTGGTCAAGATTGATTACTTGGAGACGAATTCAATGATTGATGATCCATTGAATAAGGTTGTTCCCATGGCAGTTTTCAAGAAGCATGTCACGAGCATGGGGGTATTGGGTGATTGTGATGCAACAAACTCATGCAAGAAACCAGTGGGAGCAAATTGATGTAGGAAATTAGTGGGAGCTGCATATCAGATTTATTTTAAATGTTAGTTTTCTTTAGTTGCAATTCATGTTTTGGAAGTTGTATTTAAGTATTAGCAATAAAGGCTTCTTAGCTAATAAAGAAAATGATGTAAGGTTGTTAAAGCTCCCAAAAAGTATACAACATATAGATATGATAATGCATGAATGTTTTTATGCATGATGATTAATGATCTTGAAATATTATGAAGGAAAAACAACCTAAGGGCTTCGTTCAGAAGCATTGGGATTGTTTTCAATCCTTAAGGGGACCAGATGTTTGACATATTACAAATACATATCCAACCATGTCTTACATTGTTTTTATATCTTGTTGGAGTCTCATGCGTTGGTTAGTTTCATTGTAAGTAATTATGGGGACGATACTCTTTGAAAGGTTAAGTGTGTTGCCCGATAATTCTCATGAATACTTGTTAATGACAGAGACTGGTAAATCGAGGAAATGTCAAATACTAATCTCATGGCCAATTCAAATTCATTCCATATTAAATATAAACTATACAAGTTGACAAAGTATTTGCTCTAGTGGGAGAATGTAAGTTCTATATGGAAATTTTTGTAAGTTGAAAGTGTACAAGTTGACAAAGTATTTCCATGTACTTATATTTTTCTCATCACTTTGCTACTTTCCACTACTATATTGAAATTTTTGTAACATTGAAAGTGTGATACATCAGTATTTGAAATCATCCTTAATATCATATTGCGTATAACCATACTATAATAAGGTTTTCTTAGTTGTTTTCGGTTGGCCCCATTAGAAGAAATTTCTGGCTCCGTTTCTAGGCACGGACAACGGCGAGTGTGATGCTTACTAGCCAAACTGCGGGGGCGAGTACAACGGTGATGAGGAGAAAGCTTTCAAAGAGTTTGGAGAAAAGAAGAAAAGTTTCTGGTTTTTCTAGAAACTTGAAGCTTGAATTCAAAATGGCAGAGCTTCTAGGAGTTTTAAGAGTGTAAGGGAGGAATGAGAAAGCTTTGGGCTTTTTATAGACAAAAAGGGGGAAAACCTAGAGTTTAATTTTTCAAAAAATCAAGAGAATATCGGGAAGAAATCCCCTAATCATCATGATTTTAGATTTTTTTGGTGATTACTTCACCCCTAGTTCGCATGATGATGACGTGTTCCAATTTCCAAGGCACGCCCATCAATGATGGACGTCTTGACGATTTACGTGCTTAAAGCCGATGGCGCGTGGAACAACGAAAGACAGATACATGCCACAAGAATTCAACACGTGGCTATTTTGTGGCAATCGAGGGTAGTGACATAGATACAGGAATCAAGTGCATTAAATACTGGTGAAGTTGGTGGTTGAGTAGTTTTCACTTCTTCAAAACCTTCTGGTTAGGTGTCTTTGGCCGAAGGTTTCAAAGACGAGGGGCAATGTATGGACCCAAAATATTAGGTTTAGGCCAAAGATAGTCGTACGCTCAACTTAGAGTAGAGATCTTCGACCCATGTTTCTAAACTTGGAATAAGTCAAGCCCAAGGTAGGATGGCTAAATCTTAATAGGTGAAAGACTCTGGGGAAGTCATGTTGAAATGATTCAGTTGAGTCCGAGTATGAGTGAAATTGTTTTAAGGATCAGGATGAATGTTGATATGATTCGTAATATTCCAAGAATCAAGGTTCATGGCTGATCAAGTTTAGGAGTGAATTGAATACGAAAAATGGACTGGATTCAAAGTCCTAGTTACAGTGGGAGTGGCCGAGCTCTACACGGAGATCAAGTTTATCTGATAAGAGTTTGGGTCTAGGAATGTCGAGGAGGTATAGTCTAGGTAGGACTTTACTTCGGCATAAAGTGATCAGCACAAAAATCACCCCTATAAATAGAAGTGGTTTTGCAACATTCAAGGGACCTTTAACTTCACACACAAAACTGACCGACGCAAATTCTCGCTCTACACGAAACCCTCTAAAACCTTTGAGAAAATACGAACCTTCCTAACTTCGTCAACATGCCTTTAGTTTGGAGTAACAGCATTGTGTTGGCAACTAGCGACATCTTCAATTTGGATTAACAGCACTAGAGCCACACAATCAGGCGATCGAGGAGCACCTTCAGTTTGAAATAACGGCACTGCTTCGAGCTTGTTCGACTATCTATCCAAGTCTCTGTCAACAAGGAGTCTTTGAGTCCTTGTTTGAAAAGGTGTTACCAGGTTACCTAGTGTTCAACACATTGAAAGTCGAGCCCTTTTTATGATTTGATATTCTCAAGTACACTTCATAGTTCGCATTCCAACGGTTGAACCACATTCAAAGTCAAGACACTTATATCTTTTGAGTATTTATGTCCTTATAGTTTAATTCCAACTTGGTGCACTTATATTTTCATGAATATAAAGCAGTCAAACCCAATGTAGATGATCCTGAACTTTGCAATTAACAGCCTTGTCTTTAGGCTCTAAAACCGAGAGGCCAAGACGAGTTCCTTCCTTAGCCAAAATTGCTCAAATACATAAGTGGGCAACACATTTAACACCACCACCACATTCATTCTACTCATCGACCGAGCTCAGTCGTCGAGTTGTCAAGTCCGTATTTCACCAAATGACGTATTTAGCTCATTAGCTTTCAGTCTGCGCGCACCGTAGGCTTAGTAATTTTAGGATCAACGGTAACATACTACTAACGTAGAGGTTAGAGTTTAAGAGTAAAACACCGTTGAGACATAGAATGAGCTGCTAGTGTTTCTTCATTAGTAGAAAATGATTTCCATGTTTTCTCCTCCACTCATTCCATGATTTATCCTTTGATTCTCCTTTAATTTATTCAATTCAAATGCCAAAATAAAAAGGGGTACATTGAATAGGGACAAAATAAGAGCGAAGATCATTTCTCTACCGAAAACAGTGATCCCCTAATAACGAAGAAACAGAAAACAAACTCGTCTCCATAACCCATACAACATGGTCCGCATTCGGCTAAACTCGTCTCCATAACCAATAACAAAAAAGAAGTCAGTGCAAGTTGTTGGCATTGATCTAGACGTAGACAGGTTAAATATAATCCACAGAATAGAACTCGCATGCACAAGTAACTTTAGTAGATCTGTTGATTCACCGAACCATCTGTTGGTTGCTTCCATGTTTACATGGCACCCGTCAGTCAGAGGTTGCAAACTCACATTCTCCCTCCATCTCTTTCAACAACATAACATTCAGAAATTTATTAGAGAGCATTACCCAACCAACCCCCTTAAGGGCTACATTGTTCACAACCACAGACTCACTTCTCATTCATTCATTCTTTTAGATCACATCCCCACTCTCTTATATCATGTTATTCCATCCAAGTCTCTCATCTTTCACTCCCTACACATCCGGCCAAAAGATGAACAAGTCCCTGAATCCACCGCAAATTCCAGAGGCCGACTACGAGGGCACTGAGCGCATCCTAGTTCCTCCAAAACACATCACTTTAGCTGGTGCCTTCGAAAAGAAACAACACTCCTGGTATAAACAGATAAAGTCTGGCCTAAACTACTCAATTAGTTCGCCTCCATTCCCTCTTCGACTGTTTATCTTCCCTCTCACTCTTTCCTTTCCTTTGGTGGATTCATGCAGGTTTATCGATTCTCATGTACCAACGGACCTAACCATTCAAGTTGAAGGCGTCGCCTTTAACGTTCACAAGGTAACTACAGAGCAATACAAACATGCATGGTTCAAGATATAACTTGATACCTAACACACATCTACAGAGTAGTCAATAATTTCATGGTCCATGCTCTTTATTTTTGCAGTGTCCCTTGCTGTCAAAATGTGGCTACATAGGTCGACTGGAATTTCATCCTTCACATTCAAACTTCGGTTATGAACTCGAGCTTGAAAACTTCCCCGGCGGATCAGAAACCTTTGAACTCATTTTAAAATTCTGTTACGGTCTTCCAGTGGGCTTAAACCCTAACAATATAGCTCCGCTGAGATGCGCCTCGGAATTTCTTGAAATGACTGAAGAAATTCAAGATGGAAATCTCATTTCTAAGACCGAATCTTTTCTCACGCTTGTGGTCCTTTCTTCATGGAAAGACACCGTTTCTGTGCTCAAATCTTGTGAAACTCTATCTCCATGGGCTGAAAATCTTCAAATTGTCAGACGCTGCTGCGACACAATCGCTTGGAAGGCTTCCAGAGAGAAGGTAATTCGGGATGCAGATGGTCAAGAAGGCTGGTGGCTTAACGAAGTGGCTACCTTTCGAATAGATCATTTCATGAGGACTATAACAGCAATAAAGGCAAGGAGTACCAGACCAGAGTTTGTAGGTAAATGTATTATGCACTATGCAGAAAGATGGTTGACAGGCATGGATGTGGAGTTTGAAGGACTAAGAGGATACGGGCTTGGAAAGAATGAGCTGCGGTTCAGTATATTGAATAGGAGCAAGGAAGACGGGGGTTACGAATACAGCAAGGAGCAAAAAGCAATTATTGAAAGCCTAGTAAGCATCCTACCTCCTCAAAACGAGGCTCTTCCATGTAAGTTCTTATTGCGGATGTTAAGGTTGGCCATGCTGTACTCTGCATCGCCAGCGTTGATTTCAGAGCTTGAAAAAAGAGCAGGGATGATGTTGAAAGATGCCAATGTGAACGATCTGCTGATTCCTAGTTACTATGATGCAGATCAAGGGAAACTGGCTAAGTGAGTATTCTACATTCTTTATTTATTACGAATTGGAGAGATACTTACAGTATAATCTTTCCGGCGTAACCAACCTTCATGTTCTTGTTAATTATAGTACAGTTCACCTGAAGAATGCATGATGCACGACATTGAAGTTGTGCAACGGATTGTGGAATATTTCTTGATGCATGAGCAGCAAGAACAGCAACAGAAGACTGCTAAAATCGCTGTTAGTAAGCTGTTAGACAACTACCTAGCAGAGATTGCAGGAGACCCAAACCTCTCCATAACAAAGTTTCATGTATTGGCAGAATTACTGCCAGAAAATGCTCGAACATGTGATGATGGCCTTTACAGAGCCATTGATACCTATCTAAAGGTTGCCTTCTCACCTGTTTCCCTAGTTTTTCCTTTTTCATAACCTAAAACCTAACCCTTTTTCTTTCAGACTCATCCTACGCTGCCTGAGCATGACCGGAGAAGGCTATGCAGAATAATGAACTGTGATAAACTATCGCTTGATGCATGCATGCACGCTGCACTAAATGATCGACTGCCTATGAGAACCATTGTCCAGGTAACATTTTTCAAGTTCGAGTTATGAGAATACTGAATTGGCCCATGCTGAAACTTAGTTTTAAAATGTTAAGATATCACTTATATCCTTAAGGAATCTAGACCTTTTACCATGACAGATTTACATGCTTGCATTCCAATTAAAACCAACATATATATATATATATATATATAATTTTATCATGTAATAACAGGAAACGAAATGCAACCCAATAACCTCCACCAACCACAGACTAAGGTATTTATGGTTTTATAAGCAGCACGATAATGAAACTAACTAGAGACTGCATGACAAGAAGATACCCAAAAAAAAAAAAAAAAATTAACCTGTGACTTAAATAAGCGCCCCAATTTATTTTGCTTCGCACTATTTTTATGCACATTGAATTCAAAGTACAAACATACAGGCATCCGGCTAAGTGATGAAAACATGAGATGGAATTCCAGCAGTCTCAGGAATATATAATTTAGCAATTGGAAGGAAAAAACTTCGATCTCACACAAAACATGCTAGAACCTCAGTATTGTATAACAAAGTAACTGAACAAATTTCAAATTCAAATTCAAATTTAAGAGTTCTCTAGTGAAAGTTGAATTACACAGCATGATAAAAGAAAAATATTGCAGCAAAAACGATCCAAATATAAAACCAATCTGAATATCAAAATAAGAACCCTAAATGGACACTTATATCTTGTATGGACTAAATTGACTGATGTATGTCAAATTAAAATCACTCAATTGAAATGTACGAAAAAATTACATTAACTGAATAGAAATCCTAAAACCCTCAAATAAACAGAAAATTTTCAGAAACCATAATTCTAAAAAATGGGTTTTACAAAGGCATTCCTATAAAAAAGGAAAGATTAGAATCTAATACCCTTATATAATCTAGGTGTAAAATCCTCACAAAGGCGTAGACAACTATCTGAGAATTCGATGACCATTGCATTTATGACACATGGAGACACCTCTAACTGTAGAAAGCAATTATGAAACACGTGCAGGTGCTGTTCTCAGAGCAAGTAAAGATGAGGACAGTGATGCAAGAGAAGGAATCACCAAGCGGCGATAGCTCTGAACAGCACGGGAACTACTCATCAACAGATGCAGAGATTAAAAATCTTAAAGCAGAACTTGAGAATGTAAAGATGAAGATGGCAGAGCTGCAGAGTGACTACTCCGAACTGCAACACGAGTATGAAAGGATAATAAGCAACAAGCAAAAGAATGTATCGGGTTGGAGTTTGGGATGGAGAAAAATCAAGAACTCTTTCCATACAAAAGTTGAGGAAAATGAAACTGGAGACAACCAACAAAGAACCAACCCAGCTAGGCGCAGAACCACCTCCATACGAAGGTCGTCAATTACCTAAATTGCATCAGCCCATGAGGCAGAGACATCCCGCAACATATGAGAGTTACGCCTTTCAAGAGCATCATCCATATCAACTGGTTTGTTCACAAACACTTGGAATGGTTGATAGTTTGTAATTGCACATCTATACGTAATGTATCCATTATACATTAAAAGAAATAAAGAGTAAACTGTGTTTGAAGCTTTGCTATTATTCCTTTGCTACCACTAGAAGCCTGCAAATTTTCAGAATTGGAACGCACGGGATGATGAAACATATTTATGGATGGGTATAAATAATCTTGCGGAGGGGGGAGTCGTCATGTTTTGACACCGATTATCAACGAAACAAAAGACATTTCTTTCATATCATATGTCATAATAAGCCTATTAAAGTTCCGTCCTCGACAATTTCGAACTTTATAAGCAGCTACTGGGTCAAGTAAAGCACATAACCGCACAATGCATCATCAGGCAAGATTAAGCATAAACATTACACCCATATGCTCTACTAATCGAAAGCATAACAGCCACCACACGGCCATATAATTTATCAAACCCTCAAATATCATAAAATTCAAAGTCTCCAAATAAAAACCTTAAAATCTCGTCAAACCTGCCTAGCGGAACCTCATGCTGCTCCAGGGGAACTTGGCCGGGCCGTCGCCGAAAACAGCCGAACCCTTATCGGTGTTCTTAACCCTGTGAGTGCTTGGCGGCTGCTGCTGCCGCTCCTTGTTCCCGTAAAGCCAATGCTTCTCGGTCTCGCCCTCTTCGACGACGGCGGACTTGGTCTGGTTGGCTGTCTGCTGCTTGCGGTCCTGCTGGACGATTCCGATGGGGTAGAGGTCCTGGGAGAGGGAGAGGGGAGCCTTGAGGGTGACGTAGGCCTTCTTGTAGTCGGGTTTTGCGATGAGAAGACCGCCACGCTTCTTCTTCTTGCCCTCCATGTTGAGGGTGCGGACCTTGTCGACCTGGAATCCGTAGAGGGACTCCATGACGCGCTTGATTTCGATCTTGGAGGCCGATGGGATGGTTTTGAGAGCGATTTCTGTGATGTTGGTGAAGTTGTTGGGCATCAGAAGCTTGATGGGTAGGTTTGCGAAGTGGACTACCCTCCTTCCCAATCTGCTTCCCATGGTGAATGATTTTCTCTGCTTCTTTGTGAATTTGGTATGACTGGCACTGGAGCAGCTCTGCGTGCAGCTTTGGGTGCGGGAGAGAGACTCCTCCACTTCTCGTTTCTCAGCGGGAGTGGGCCTATGTTGGTGATGAACCCAAAAACTAAGGTTGAAACGGCCCAATAACTGTTCTATAATTGCCTAGCAAACGGCTCGTGTTTGTCGTGTTCGTGTTATATCCTAGACTTATTATCTTCATGGATAACCCGATAACGACCCAATCCGTTAACTGGATGACCCAAAATCTGTTATTTTCGTGTCCTTCCGTGTCATGTTAACGAGTTGTGTAATAAGTTGACAATCTTAATATTTTTCTTTCCAAACGTAGAAGGTTTGGAACAAATAATGAGACTTTTGATTACCAATAGCGACACCCTAAGAAATTATTTACAGTACAATTGACACAAATCATATGTGCATGAATCTTGTCGGGACCGGTTAGGGTGCATCAAGGTTACGTATTGACAATCAGATATGGTCGTTACATGGCATTATAGCATGTCTGGCCATTGAATGGGCAATTGCCAAATACATGGATGTATAGCCAAGTTCCGATATTGTATTAATAGTAAAAAATTAGGATTTACTACCTGCGCATTGCTGCAGGGTGAGAAAGCATATAGATAAATATGGATAAAAAATTATAAAAAATAAATTGAGTATAATTAGTAAGTTTAAAACTTTGTAGTAGCAAGAGTGAGTGGAATTGAGTACTTACTTGGGTTGAAAATCTGAACAATCTTTGTTCATTGTCCAAATTTGATTAACACCAGAAAAGTTGAGTTTGTTGTAATTTAATATAGCTAAGATGAAAATTGGTGTGTTATTTAATAAACTGTGTTTAGCAACAATAGTTACATAAGAGTTAAAAAAAAAGTTATGGAAACGATAATACCATTGAAGAACAGTTATTTTCTTAATATTATAACTTTAAAAATGAAATGAAATTGCATTCTGATACGAATCAAATTTATGAGAAGTGATAATCTTAGCCTTGATTATTTAGAGCAATAGTCATCATTTCCGTTTTTCCTCTTCAGAGGAATTAACTATTACCAATTTATACACACACTCTCTTACTCTAATCAATTGTGAATACATAGTTAATTTTTTTTTTTCACCGATAGATTTAAGATAAACATTAAAAAGCATAAATGGAGATACTTCTACTAAAGATATACTATGTCCATGATCTTTAAACTAATGAAAGAATATATTAGATTAAAATACATGAAGAGGGTATAATTCTAGTGGTAATGTCTAGGTTCATACTTTTGAATGTTTGACCTAATCTTTCAATGCGCAAGCAAGTAATCAGTCATGTATTTAGAGTATATGAAAAGAAGATAGTTTGTATATGTATTAGTAATAACTAATTTCCCCAAAGAGAAAGCTCAGTAAAAATTGTAATTAAATATAATATTTGAATAAAGGAAGTTAATAAAATGCTAATTTATTTAATATGCCTTTGAATCTCTGTGTCCTTGTGTTCTTGATACCTATTTGTTGAAATTGTAATTTGGTTGGTTACTCAGACATGTATTTTTTGTTTTCCTAAAATTGGAAAACAAAATGTTAGAGAAGAGTTTTAAAGGCATTAATAAAAAAATATTTAACAAATAATTCATATGGATGATAAAAAATGGTGAAAGTTAGAGAGAAAGAGTAAAATTCAGATTTCGACACAACAAATATAAAAGGATGTGTAATGTTGTTTCACAACCAAATGACATGCATTGTACAAACACTAATTGTTTGTTCATTATTAGGGAATAGGAAGTGACATGAATATTTAAAGGAGGGAAGTTAATTGGCTTTAATTTAGAGATGTATGCACAGGTTTAAAGCTAATGTATAGAATGGTATATTCTGACTAGTGAAGTTTGTAAACACAGAAAATGGGACAAAAATAAGTGGTTTGAAACTAATTTTCATGTAATAGATGTGCAATCACTGTCAATATTTATGTTTTCATATTATGAGAGCATTCCAAGATAATCTTCAGCTAAACTATCTTTCAAAGAGATAATTGTAAAATTGGATAAAAAAAATATAAACACAAGATGGATTAATTGGGATTACATAGAAAATTGAGTAAATTATTCATATTGGTTTTTTGACACACGGTGTGTTGAGTGATAAGCAAGGCAATCAATTTTGACTAATCTATGTTCTCGTGTTTCATAAACATATCCACCACTATCCATCATCATCTATTCTGGCAAACACATAAGACAAAGTGTTTTACAATTACTAAACCTCATCATATTTATATGGCTGGACTAAAGCTTAAACAACTGAGAAAAAAAAAAAAAAAAACCAGATTAACATCAATTTGGATAAAGGAATTGAGAATTAACGTAAGTTTTAAGAATATTGTCTCTTGTGTTTTGGGTTTTAAATTGAGATAACAAAGAGAATGATAGTTTATAAAAATGTTTGGATAAATACACAATAGTTATAGAACAATTCAAATGACACAATTATTAACAATTAGCATGCTGTTGTAAAATCGACGATGTGTGTACAGTGGAATAAATAAAACAAGACACAAAATTTACGAGGTTCCTCTACAGTCAGTGTGACTGGAGTACGTCCTCGGGCAGTAATGGTGCTTTCATTATAATTGGAATAATGGGAGTACAAAGATAACTCTATTTATTCTCTCCTCTCCTCTTCCTCTCCTTCTTTTTCTGCTCTCTGCATTCAAAGCATATGGAGTGCTCTATTTATAGAGCAACTCCAAGCACACAATATAATCTCCACATATCAATATTCTGCCAAGGTTTTCAACACTTTGGCAATGTTTTCAATGTTGTGGCAGGTATTCAATACTGTGGGCATTCATTACCCACTAGTATTTTCAACACTCCCCCTTGGATGCCCACATATCAACATTAGTTGCCTCGTTAAAATCTTGATCTATTTTTGGATGCTCCCTCTTGATGAGTATCTCCCCCTGATTTCAAATTCTTTAGGCTGATCATTGATCCTGCTACTTTAGTCTCTTAGCGGTGATAGTTGCCGAATGAGGTGTTTCACTTGTTATTAACTTTCCACAGACTTGTTCTTGAACTGGGTTGGAGGGCCTTCTGCTAGACTTCCTCCAAAGGTCTGAATTTACCTATTTTATCTGGAGCTGAATTTGATTCAAGGGTGGTGGACACTTGATTTTGAATCGGACTTGTGATTTCTTCAAAGACCGTCTAGGCTTGATCTTGAATGAAATTAGACCATGAGGAGCTTCATGTGACAAGTGATCTTAGACTTTGTCGGGGATGAACTGACATGTGTTTGTTGTGGTTGTCTCCACAGGCTTCAATGTATCATTTTCACTTGCCTTACTTGCTCCTTTGCAGAAGTGGTATTTTCCTTATGCAGGTTTGGCATCTTCTCGTGTAGTATTTTTCCTCTGATACAGGAGTGGGATGCAAACCTTGCATTTGAATGGACCATCACTTCTTGGTGGCAGCGAAAGTTTGAGTGGAGGTTCCGACATATTGTTTTCTTTGTCCTTGTCTTGGCAGGTAAGAACAAGGACAAAGGAAATAACAGGGAGATTGCATGATATGAGATACTCTTGCTCTCGTCCCTGATGATATGAGATACTCTTACTCTGGTGTGACTTGTTTGTAGAGGTATTCTCAGAGAGGAAGAAAACTGAGTATTTCGAGATACTTTGTGAAAGATGCATTCTCGGAGATGAGGAAGAGTTAGATATTTTTCAGTTCTGCCTTGCCATGGAGGACAGAGGTTGACATATATATGGATTTCCCAATAGCAGGTAGTAGTGTTGTGCCTTTACTCTTGTCAGCAACTGTGGTGTAATTAGAACAGTAAGATTCACGCGTTTTCAACTTTATCAGAGATCTTTGACAAAGTTGCACGTGATATCCAAGAGCTGAGATTGCGTCTGAGAAAAGTTGATAGACGTCATGCAGGGAAATCCGGCTTTTGAAATTCGAAAATCGGTGTCTCTTCGATTTTTGAATAAGTGGTCCTGTTGCCCCTCCTTTTATAAAGATATCAATTTTGTTCAGAAACACTCAGAAAATTGTTACCTGCAGAAATTTCCCTTTCTTGCACTTCTGAGATTTTATCTGACTTCCTTCATCATTTCTGAA
Source organism: Pyrus communis (assembly GCF_963583255.1). NCBI lineage: Eukaryota > Viridiplantae > Streptophyta > Magnoliopsida > Rosales > Rosaceae > Pyrus > Pyrus communis. The sequence goes on from NC_084818.1 coordinate 15,963,294, forward strand.
AATGTCTTGCCCATCTAACATTTACTTAGATTTGAGTCTCAGGATTGATACAGACGAGCAGCGTCAGGATAACATATGACGCCCGTCCTTCTCATCTTCTAATGGTCCTCTTACGGTTGGGGACTCTGTGATGAAGAATAACATAACTGCTACAGTGGTAGCCAGGAATCTTCTCACTCCAAAGGACAACAGAATCCTTTCAAACCGGTCTGATGAGGCGGCCGTTCAAGACTCATTGGCTCTCAGTGTTCAATGTGCGGGCTCTGTATCCAATATGGGCCAGCGCTTACTTGCTCGAACTCACCAAGTTGAATCATTAATGGCTGAGGTAGAGACTGCATAACAACTAGATAGTTCTCGGCTTGTGAGGTAGTGTCTGTCAAGCTTCTTGAGTTAGAACTGCTGGATCTTAGCCCTAGATCGTTAGGTTAGAACTGCTGGAGCCTTCTCTACGGGCAGCGATGAAGGCTTTTCTCAGGACTAGATCGTTAGGTTAGAACTGCTGGATCTTAGCCCTTTTGTTGCAACTGGAGAATAGCTACTGCTAGGAGGCTGCGATCCGGTGATGACCTTCTTACGTTTCTCCTCTGCCAGATCTAAGTTTATGGCCATCGCATTTCTGTTATGCTCAATGCTTGGTAATAGAGTGCTAATACTTCCTCTGCCAGATCTAAGTTTATGGCCATCTCATTTCTGTTATGCTTGATGTTTGGCAGTAGAGTGCTAATACTTGGCACGATGACATTGGGATGAATGATTACTTTTGCACCAAATGCCAAAGAGCAAGGAATTTCACCGGTTACTCATCATTTAATTGTGTGATACGCTCATAGACATCCGGGAAGTTCATCTGGCCATTTTCCTTTCTTGTCGGAGATGGATCTTTTGAGGCAATCGAGAATCATCTTGTTAGATACTTCGACCTGCCTATTGCCTTGGGGATACCTCGGTGTGGACATGCACTACCTGATATCATATTTTTGGAAGATCTTCTTACGAATTGCAGGTTGTTGCCTGTAACGATAGATTGAGGGATGCTAAATTGGCAAATAAAGTTCCTCCATATGAAGTGTTTTATGTCCGTCTGAGTTGTGGTTGTCATAGGCTCTGCTTCCACCCACTTGGTGACGTAGTTAATTACCACGATCATCATGCATATGCCCCCAGTAGCCGACAACATTGGCCCTACCAAGTCGATTACCTATTGTATGAACGGCCAAGGACTCATCTGCGGGTGTAGTTCGCTGGCAGGCAGTGCTGGTACTAGCTTGTAGTGTTGGCAACGGTCACATTTTTGTACTAACTCCTTAGCGTCTAAATGCATAATAAGCCAGTAGTAGTCTACGTTTAGAGCCTTTTTTGTGCTAAGGATCGGCCTCTAGAGTGATTTCCATAAATGCCTTCATGGATTGAGCTTAGAACCTTTAGGTCATCAAGAGGCATTAGACAGCAGAGATAAGGTCCAGTGTAGGATCTTCGGACGAGAATGTCGTTCCATATGTAGTAGCATGAGCTTTCTAAACTCCAACCTTTTAGCAGGGAGTGTGCCATTGACTAGGTAGTCTATAATGGAATTTTGATAGTTTGGATTTGTACTAACCTGTGACACCTCGGCTGTTGGCTCTACCTCTATGTTTGGGTTGTCTAGATACTCTATCGGAATAGAGCATTTAAGTTGGTGGTCAAAGGCAGAGCTTAGGCTTGCTAGTGCGTCTGTGTGGGCGTTGTCTGCCTGCGGAACTTAAGTGAGGGTGTAAGTCTGAAACACCTCAAGTTGATTTTGTACCTTCTCTAGGTATTGCGCCATCTTCGGATGTTTTGCCATGTACTCCCTAGTAGTTTGGCAGTGATTCTGGGAATCAGAATGAATTGGAAGCTTTTTCACCGCCAAGTCTTTTGCCATTCGGAGGCCTTCCAATAGGGCCTTGTACTCTGCTTCGTTATTGGATGTTTTGAAGCCTAGAGTGATCGCCTTCTTGAGCATGAACATTGAACCGTCTGGGGTGACAAGGACCACGCCTGCTCCTAAGCCTTTGCAGTTAGATGCGTCGTCGACATGCAAATAACAGAAGTCTCCATCGGGTGGAGCAAGCACGGCTAGGGCATGCTTGGCTACTTCCAAGGCGTCGTTGGGTCGCTCTGTTGCATTGCCTAGGCTAGGCATGAAAGCGCGGTAGAGAGCTTATAGGAGCATATTTATGTGACTTTGTTATCTTATTTCTTTGCATTTACTTAGTTAATTTCCATTTATTATAGTGATTTAAGTTATTTTCGTATTATTGTAGGTCCAATTGGTAGAGATGACAATAAATGGTCAAATTGAGCAATTTGGAGCAGTTTTGGACTTGGATTGGATAGCATGCGTGGAGAACAAGTGGGTTGGATGTTTTTGTTGATTAGAAGGTGTTTAACATGTCTAAGACATGTGCCAAGATTTAGAGCAATCAGAATTGAAGCTTAGAAGACAAGGAAAAATATTATCCTTATCCAGTCTTATCCTATCTTATCCAGTTCATCTTATCTTTATCCAACCTTATCCAAACTAATTTTATCTTATCTTATCATATCCTAATCCTACCTTACCTTATCTATATTATCCTTATCCAATCTTATCGTATCTTATCCAGTTCATCTTATCTTTATCCAACCTTATCCAAACTAATTTTATCTTATCTTATCCTATCCTAATCCTACCTTACCTTATCTCCAGCTGCAAGGGGGATTCCTTATAATTTTAAACCCCCTTTTATCTTATTTCTAAGAGTCCTAAAACAACACTAAGAACTAATCATTTTCCTCCACAAACAATGTCGTGTGTCTGCCCTATAAATGCACACCCTTGCCGCAGAACTCAGGGGGAATTTTCAGAGAGAGTTTTAGAGAAAAAAATCAGAAAAACAACTTTGTGCCATGCTTGCAAGGAAGGAATGAGAGAAGGAGTTTTGAGTCGTGCTGCATCCAAAGATTGTGCAATTTGCCATTGGATTGCTGGAGCATCTTGGGTTCTTTCTATCCTTAGTTTTAGTTTTGATGTTTATTTTAGATTGATTTTCAACTATGACAAACATGTGGAACTAATTTCTTTTTAGCTAGAGGTGAGTTCGAAGCCATGGACATATGTTTTATATGAATTGATTTCCTCCAATTATTGTTTCGTAAAACATGAATACAATTTACTTATCTGTTTGATTGATAACTTATTCTTGTATGTTGATTAAAAAGGCCTACTTAGTATGCATGCATGAATTTGATGCTAAAATATAAGGGAATTTCACCTAATAGTTATGAATTTATATTTATAAGTAGTGGAGGTTGCTAGTCACAATCGCGTTAAGTAAATTCCTGGCAGGAGTATCATGCAGTTCATAGTTACGAATGTCATTGTCAATGCTTATGATTTTCATAGAACTTAATGATCTTTGATATGTATCTCTATTATGCAGTTCATATAGGGAACTTGATAAGAATAATTTGATTCCGTCGCTGAGTCCAATTCAATGAAATTAGGAAAATCTGAGAGTTAATTTGTGCAGTTCACAATTAATTTGGGGCATTGTCATTCATGGTTTATTGGAATAATAATTGGAAATCGATTTGTATGCATATGGTTCATGTGTGGAGAAGAATCATCTAGCTAGCCTTTCACCCTTTAATTCACCCAAATTCGTGCAACCTTTAGTTTGTTTCTGCAATTTACTTATTTTTAGTTAAATTCGTCAAAACAACCCCCCATTTAGTATCTTGAGTCTTTTTAGTTTAATTTTCGTCCAAACTTCTCTCTAGTTCCTGTTTTGAGTCTATTTAACTTAGTTTAGTGTTATTTGAGTCAATTTAGCTTGTTTTGAGTTGTTTGAGTCTAGTTTTCTGCTTTTGAGTCTAATTAGTGTAGATTAGCATCCCTTCTAATCCCCGGCCTAGAACAATCCCTACTTTCACATACTACAACTATCAAAACGAGGGTTTAATTTGTGTGTTAGTTATATCACATCAAGAGCCATAGAGCTGGGCCTATGTTACATGTAGCAGGAGATGCTCAACTGCTAATATTGGGCCATTCTAGAGCTGAATTATGGAGCAGAGGTCGGCTGGGGCCATGTGACGCATAACAGAAGGTGGTGCTCAACTGCCGGTACATGTTGCTCATATGTAGAATCTTTTGGGGCGACGAGGACAAAACTTGCTTCCAAGTGTGTCCTTCTAATGTTCGTCTGAAAACTTTGCATCCGTCAATGTCTGCGCTTTTATTATCGCACGTTTGGATTGGGCGGAATAGTGCGTCATAAGGATGACTGCGTGCGTCAGAAGGTATAATTTGAGCTTTCGAGTTGCAACAACTGTTGCCAAAGTTAGCTTTTGAATTTTTGGTAGCTGGCTTCCGCTTCGAGAAGAGCTTTTGAACTGTGGAATATAGTTAGTCGGCCCCTTAACTCTTCTCGTATGAGAGTAAAGCTTATTACTGCTTCAGATACTGTCAAGCATGTAAATAAGTCCTTCGTTGCTTCCGGTTTGGATAATAGGGAGGTGATGTCAGGTACTTCTTCAAGTATTTGAATGTTTTCTCACATTCGTCGTTTTATTCATCTTGTTGCTCTTTTTCGATTAAGTCGAAAAAAGGGCTCCCGTTGATCGATAGACCATAAAGGTAAACAATTGAGTGCAGTTGTTCGTCTAGTTAAACCTTGGATCTCTTTCAAAGTAGTGAGGGACTTCATATTCAAGATCGCTCAGATTTGCCTTGAATGTACATCAACGAACCTCGTCCCAAAGTGCATACCTTTCTGCCATAGTGAAAAGAGTTTCCCAAAGTTAGATCTTCTTTCATGATCAATTCTCCAAACAGCGGGCGGTCTACTGGGAGTCCTTTTTGGAAGGCTGCACGAGTTATCGAGTCAATGCATCCAACTATCTTTGCCTTCCTTGCTTTGAACCTCTTCACATAGTCGGGAAACGATTCTTTTGGGTTCTTTTTGACGTTGAACAAGTGATCAGACTTCTTCTTGATCGAGCAATATGATGAATATTCTTTGGTGAAAACCAAAGAAAGTTCGTCGAAACTCCGGATAGATTATGGCGGCAGGGTGTAGAACCAATCTTGCGCCTCACCTTGTAAAGTGGTGGCGAATATCTTGCATATGAGATCGTCTTGTGTCGATAGAGGATCATTTCACTTCGATAGTGCTTTAGGTGTCTCTTCGGGTCTTCATCCCTTTTGAAGATGTGAAATGTGGCATGCTGAACTTGGATAGAGGTTATGCCTGCTCGATTTCGTCCGTGAAAGATGATCTGCTTATGTTGGTCATGTCCCGTCGTAGTGCCTCGTCAGTGACCCCGTTGCATTGGAAATCGTACAATCGTTTAATCATGAGCCTCTCTACTTTTTCCTGAATTTGTTTTTGTTGGGGTAGCGGAGCTTTCGGCTGTCCCTAGTCATGACCTACTAGTCTAGGTTGCTTTTCCATGTGTTCGGCTCGTCTATGCCATGGCTACAGTGAATGTGGTACATTCCTAGTAGGTGAGGAGTTATTCGCAAACTGCCAGTTGAACTTAAGCCGGATTGAGTGACTGTTTCTCTCCATCCATCGTGTTGCCTACTCCGATGTGAGGTGGAAAATGCTCTTTGTGGGCCTAGCCACAAATGAACAGTTCACCTAAAAGGTTGCTCATGTTGATTATCAGAATGTGGCCCCAACCGTGAATGTATGCTCGTCCATAGGCCTAATTGAGAGTGCACGCTCATTCGCGCATTGAGACGAGAGGATAAGCTATCTCGGGGGCCCAGTCGGAAGTGTACACTACCAGAACGCTTGGTTCGTGACTGGTCGAGCAGCTGCTTGCTGGGACGCTGCTGGAGAGGTTCGTCATCTACCCTTGTCCTACTTCAGGACACCTCATCTTGGGCACATTGCATCTCGGTGCCCTGCAAAAGCTGATTCACCAAGGTCATCTAATGTGCGAGTGCGCTTGTCAACTCTATGACTTGTCGAGACAAATGTTGTTCACCATTTAAGTTGGAAGAGCTTGGAAGAAATGCATCTCCTTGAGTAGTGGAAGTGTGGTAGACTCCAGGCCCAAGATTTGAGTTAGGAAATGTCAAATCTGCAAAGAAATATAGTGAAAATGCCCCCGGTTCAATTGTCGGCCTAGATATTTGGAGCCAGGATGGTTGAACCGGTCTTGGATAGGTTTGGGCTGCTTGAGACACCACGGGAGTAGGCTGCAATGCACGTGGGTGCTGGCCTTAGACTTGACTCAGGAGCACACTAGGCTCGAGTCGGGTCACGGCTTGGGCCGGCTCTCCTTGGGCTTGGGCCCGTGTAGGTTGGAATGGCACAGCTTAGGCTTACGGGCCTTAGGCCGTTGTCTTGGCACCGTGGGTTTAGGCTTTGCCGAGGGTGGCCATGGCGGCTGCTGCCATGGTAGCTGCTACGGTGGAGCCCCGTGGTGGTGGTGACACTCCACTTGTCGTTACGTTAAGCCTTGTGGATCGTCGTGGTCCCAATTCTTGAAAGTTGAAATTTTCGTTTTGGTTTTCAAGTTTCTAATCATTGTACTTTCTTTTACGTTTTATCAAAGAATTTTTATAAATAAAAATTCCAAGAATAAGAATGTACCAAAAATCTACAAATGAACAAGAAAACAAAAACCTTGAATGTGAGAGTCTTTTACAAGCGTTTGAATCAAGGCTCTCAATGAAAGCACCAATTTGTGGATGCAAATTTCTGCCTTCTTCTTCTTGGACGAAAATGCACCTGCAAAACAATAATCACCTTAGGTCAAAGCCAAGAGCCTCACGCACTCACAATGAATGAGGGGGCTTTGGTTGAAGAACCTCTTATACTAAAGTTAGAATTTGAGAGAGAGTGTTTGGAGAAATTTGGAGAATTTTAGAAGAGAATTGGACATCGATTCTGGAGAAAATGAGGGGCTATATATAGGGGTGTGGCCGACCCTATTATGAGAATTAGGACTGGCCACATTTGGTTGATTTGTGGGATTTATTGCAAGATATTATTAGGCAATTAATCAATTAATTAGATAATTAACCAATTAATTTAGGTAATTAATCCCAATTTGAAAAGAATAATTAGGAGTTGCCTTGTGGGTAAAGATTTGATGAGGAGTGATGAGAGGGTTTAAAAGAATACCATTTTGATCACATATGACCTCGATTGAGCCATTATTATCCGTTGTATGTGCGTGGGAGTCCCGGTATGCCTCAAGAGTAATTATATTTTTTTACCCAAAAGTTCACGTGTCGTCTCCATATTCAGATAAAAGATTGGATTAATCACCAACAAACTCTTTTTCCAGATCCATACCATCGCTTGTCAAAGCATTTGCAGACCTTTTTGACATAATGAAAACAAATTGAAATACTAATTCTAAAAGAATTCAGTGGAAACTACGTTGGACAAAAACCGAAGAATGAGAAAAAAAAAAGTGTCAACAAACATATAATACAAATGCAAAAACAAATATACATCACACATAATGATTAAAAGCAATGAATCACATATATTCTTAAGATATGTCAAAAAAAAAGAGAAAAAAAACAAAAGAAAACAAAAAAAAAAAAAATAGCCAAAAACTTAAAACCAAAGAATTCAGAAGTTTAAATCGCTTACCTTAAGCAGCTGGAACTTTGAAAAATAGGACCGTCAATCTGCGCAAAAAGGCAAACAATCACTGATTATTACATTGGAAAATCCGACTCAATTTATTAAGTACAATCTGAACAAAAGTAGATCATGGATACAACCTTTTTAAATAACTAATCGGAATTGAAAACCATATGTGATAAATTTAAACAAAAGTAGATCATGGACGCAATTTTTATATTTCGACAAATAGAATAAAAAACAGACAATTATTAAGACAATAGCAAAAGAAGCAAATATTATCTAGAAATGAGATTTAAGACCAAAAGAAATATTATATTGTGAGATTGTGAGCAATAGTGAAAATAAGAGTGAGAGAAACACACAGAAATTCTACAAAGAACACAAAAAACAACGAAATCACACACACACTAAGAAAAAAACATTATATTGTGAGATTGGGAGTGTGAGAGTGAGAGTAAGAGTGAGAAAAATTATAGTCACATTGTTAGTGAGAGTGATAGTGAGAGTAACAGAGAGAGAAAGCCGCGAATAAAATCTCTGTTATGAAAGAGTAGGCATACTACGCCCATTCCTTTATTAGTGGCTTTAGGAGATTAGGGTCTCCCCTTGTATTCTCCCTCCAGAAGGTTGTTGACAATTGGTAAAATTGATAGCCTACAAAACTCAAAAATAACTATTTTTTAAGATACAGGATTAATGATAACTCAAAAATAAACAACAAAAAACGTTAAGTCATCCAATATTAAAATAGCTTCTTTCTATGTTGTATGTACGTTGTAGTATTGGATGACTTAATGTTTCCTATGTGAGATCCTCGAACAGCCAAGAAATAAAATTAATACAGACGCAAGTGTAATTAGATGCTTTAAATGAATTACTTGTCAAATCTGAATGCTGAAAATCTCAAAGAATATCAAATATTCAACATCACAATCACATGCACCACAAAAGTAGATGTACACTGTCTCTAAAGTATAGACCAGTAGGATAAGTTAGCCTAAACCCTAAACCCTAAACCATAACCATATCCATTCCTCAGCAAAACAACTAAATCACACACTAAAAAGCCAAACAAAGACAGGAAACCCCTACTTTTTGTTGACTAAGTATGATATCCATGCATCGTTGATCGCGTATCGACACTGCGTTTCTGTTGACAAGAAAACGGTTTTGGTGACGCGCTCTCCCAGTCTCACTACACCTCAGAAGACGCTGTTCTTATATTCATATAGAGAGGTAATTTCACATCTTAACCGAACACGCGCGGAGGCATATCGAGAGGAGAAGGGGTGGGGGGAACCAGATGACCTCAAGTTATCCTTTGTTGCACTAGGGTTCAAGGCCATAACCAGATGACCTCAAGTTATCCTTTGTTGCACTAGGGTTCAAGGCCATAAGCTCAAATTTTCTTTCGCTTCTGGTGTCTAGCCAAATACTGACAATCTTCTATATTCCACAGTAGCAGAATTTTTATCATCTAAAAGATCTTCATTTATCTGTTGCACTATTACAACAAGAAAATATTACAATTACCGTCGTATCGGTTCCGACACGGGCCAAAGAGGTCATGCTCAAGCCAAATACAATGCGTGATTGAATTCCCTTAACTAGAAGGTAAAATCGAATAAATTCCAATAGCTCTCTACCATTCTGGCATCTATAAATTACAATATGTCCAACCATTTAAAGCCGTTTGTGATCAGGGTTAAAGTAACTCCACCGATGTTGCAATAGGATTTAAGCTTCCTTCTTTTTAACCCGGTATGGATACTTCTGGTATATTGAAATGCTGCTAGCCACGAGAGGAAGAGCCAGGAGACAATATAGTGAAGGTGGTTTCCCTTCAAAAATGAACTGCAGCATAGCGGTAACAAGAAGAGCAGAAACAATAACAAACCCCTGCAATCATGTTAGAGCTTCCGCGGTAAGTACTTTTAAAACTTAATAGGCCTTGCAAGAATATAACCGTATAAGAAGTTTGTGTAAATCTAGAGGGAGTTATCTTCCCAGCCGCTCTCACCAAAATGATCACTCAGAAACTATAAGTGTATCCCAAAGGATTAGATTAACTTACCAAACAATTCCGTATATTTTGTCAGATTTTCAAAGATATGTGAATGAAGATCAGTATAAAACTTAAGAACTAGAGAGCTATGATTGAGATATCCCGTGAATAAAGCAGATCAAGGTAACCTAGCTATTATTTTCTTAAAGTAGGTAGCATGTTGATTCTAGTGATCAAGCATAACAGTGAATTTATAAACAATGTCAGGGTTTTATTTCTCTTTGCTTTCAGCCTAAGTTTGCAACGAAATTTCAAATAAAGCTAGTAGTGAGTGAGGTTGAGAGCATCGGATAACTGCTATTGTTATCCTTGTTTTGTTAAACTTGCCTTTTTCACGCCACCAGCATAACTTGTGACTAGGCCAACAAGAATTCCACCAAGGGCATTGGACATGACTGGGATCTGGAAATAAAAACAGAACAAAAATATTATTTGGAAAGGTACACGATAACACGTGCAACGCATAGTTAACAGAGAAAACATTACATTTATTTTCTTTGCCAAGTACTATTTATTGAAAAAGTATATCTTCTAAATAATATTTGGGATGGGCGGTACTTCCTTTATTTATTTATTTTCCTTGGTGATGCAAGATGTTTCAAATACAACAAAAAAGAAGACCCAAGTATGCACCGTTTTGCTTAACGTAAGATAATTACTTCCCACAGATACAGTCCAATAATTAAAATAAGACAAAGTTTTGCACAGAAATAGAATTAGAGCCCACTAAGAGAGCAACTTAAACTTAGCAACAAATGGGAAAAAATAGACCGACTGTATAATTGTGTTTACAAAAGGGACTATATAGTTTCTATGGTTACAAATCAGACTTGAGAACACCAGGAAAGAAAAAAAGAAAAAAAGAGGAAAACAGACAACGTGCGGATGGATATCTACAGGAACAGCAAACCATAGAGAAGCAGCATGACCATCCAAAATGTTTCCCTTTGAATTGAATCCAGAGCTGATGACAAACAATAATTTCTTTCATATGACTATTATTTTTCAGTCTGCCTTCCAAACAAAACCAATGGTTTGTGGTGGTTTTGATTATTGCATGGGTGTTACTAAGCAATTAAAGAAACTCCAAGTATGTTTCGACAAGGGAATTGCAAGTTCCAAGGGATTTAGGCTAAATTAGTTAGGGAGACAGCACAAATGATTTCGAGGAGGGTTTGAAATGACTTAGATACAACGACTTTTAAGGGGCGCTCTAAATGACTACTTGAAAGCAGTCACTTGTGAATCCTTTCTATGGTATTTGTAATGATTATAGTGCAAGTAAAATCCCTCAATCTATTGTTTTTTGGTTCATTTGTAACTAACTTATCCTAATTTTCTTTGGTACTTTCAAATCCCTCATCCGAATATAGCCCCAAAGGAATCAAACAAAGATCCAAAAACTGAAGGAAAATGTTAAATACAGTGATGATCATTACCCAAGTCATCAAAGTCCATCCATAAAAAAATCCATGTATTCTGATGGCTTCTCCATCTGGAGATTTAGAGGTACTGGCCAACAGGCACAAACTTCCCACAATGGACATCTCTACTGTCATCAAATACGATGAGTGTTTCTTAACCTGGAATATAAGAGCAACAAAGTTAAATTGACGAGACTAGGAAACAGCGCCTTCAAACTACAGGATCCGAAACTTTTTGCTCACCTGGGAAGCCCATTGACACAAAGAGGATGCCAAACCTGAGAGTACAGAGGCCACCAGGACAGGAATTATCCCACTAAACAATATTTGGTCAGAACTGCCACTACCAGTCCCTTTTTTGGAGCCTTCCCCAAAACTTAAAAGAACAGCAGCCATAATCAATAAAACGAGCGCCCCAATTTGCTGAATCGATTGCTTCTGCCTACACATAACAGATTGCACTCAAATATCAATCTAATGGGTGATCTCATACACTCGGAACTCTCTGAATCAACTAACATTCAGCAAATTCATAAACTAGAAACCGAATAGCGACATATCTTAGGCTCAAACGACGACAAATTCAGTCTAATGAGTACTATATCATCAATATTCAAATGCCTTAGAGCTCTTTAAAAACTACCATAGCTACTTAACCCGGCACAAATATTCGGAGTTTACAATGCATCCATTCCACATACCTCAAAATCAAATAGGTAAAGAGAGCAGTGAAAATGATTTTAGTCTGGTTAAGCATTGAAAAGGTGAGCGAATCAAGGTTCTTGTAAGAAATCTGCAGCAAACTATTCTGCAATGCGTAAATGGAGGCGGGAAGCCCCGAGGCGGTCAGTGCACCAACCAACGTCCACTCTCTGTACACCTTCTTCAAGCTGCCGTCTCTAGCCATGAAAATTAGGGCACAGATAATCTTGGCTATCTCGCACGTCAGGACCGATGACGTCACGATCACTTCTCTACTGCGAGAAGAAATTACAGACAAAATGTACAAGTTTTAGATAATCAATCGGTGATTGGGGGATGTTAGGGATCGAGGAAGGGGTGGGAGTACCTGGTGAAGCGTTTGGAGATGAGGGGCTGAGCTCCGTACTGGAGTGTGAGTAGAAGGGAGTAGAACCAGACCCTTGAGTTTATTTTCTCTGCGCTCGGCGGTGCCGGAGCTTTTTGCTTTCCGGCCGCCATTTTTGGCGGCGACCTTGGGAGGGTGAGAGAGAGAGAAAGCGTCGGAGATTTTTCCTGTGATTTGGAATCGTCTTTTGCTGCTACTTTGGGGAAGACACGGGGGGCCGGGCAGTCCCGACTCACAGTCAAATGACGTCGTTTTGAGTACAGGTTATTTTGAAATATGAATCCTAATTATGCTTTTTTATCCTTTTTCTTTTTCTTTTTTTTCTTTTTTTTTCTTTCTTAAGGGACCAGTTTTTGTTAAAAAAAAGATCAATTGGATTTCATAGGATTAAGAAACTTAGGATTTTAATAGATTTTGTTAAGTGATGGATTATGAGACTTCTACAAAATCTATATGAATTTTGGAAGATTTGAGAAGATTCATATAACAGATTTCTGTGAATTTTGATAAATTTTACAATGTTGAATCTTGACCGCCAAATAAATCAAATGATAATAAATCTAACTAGGTTATGAATCCACCAATCAATATTTTCACACAAACCCAACTACTTCAAAGTCTCCAGCTGCACCCCCTTTCAATCTTAGTTTCTCCCCCACTTTATTCTTCACTCTTTTCCGTTCCAGCTAACCTCCCTCCTCCAAACCCCTCTATTTTCTTTTTTTTCTTTTTTTTTTTTCTTTTTTTGTCAATACTCCTCTATTCTTGTTTTCCTCGACTCTCTCTTACTCATCTTCCTTCACAACCCAATTCAAATTCCCCTTCTCTACCATGAAGAAAAAAAATTGCACAAAATTGCAAAAAGAATTGTAGAAAAATAACAGAGATAAAAGAAAAAATTGCAGAGATGAAAGAAGAAGATAAAGTGTGAGAGGAAGAGGGAGATGATCTTGGATTTGAAATCCTAAGGTGTGAGGTAGGATTCTATTTGGTCTTGGATGTATATACTTCTTGCTCTCAAATCCCACAAAATCCACAACTTAATAAAATCTTACAAAATCTTTAATTTTTCAATACACAGAGATTTGGATGGACTTTAAAAATGATTATTGAAATCTTGATTGACTACACCTAGATTTGCATGGATTCTAAAAATCCTTTAAAATCATTTGGTTGACTACAGTAGGATTTTAAAGTCTTTTAAAATCCTTCTAAATCTAAGTTTGAGTGCACCCCCCATGAATACTAATTATGTTTTTTTACTTTTTTTTTTAAAGGGACCATTTTAAAAAAAAAAAAAACAAAGAAAAAAAAAATCAATTGGTGTTTCGTTACAATAGTTCACATTTTGATACTAAAATCCTAAAAAATATTTATAACCCTTCTTTGCAAAACCCTAAATATTCATTAGCAAAACCCTGGAAAAATGTTTTTAACCCTTCTTCGCCAACTAGGGACGAAGACAGAGATCTATATATGAATGTGGTCATCCTCAAACAACAAAATTATAAATTAAAAAGCTAAATAATTTACTAAAACAATACTAATATATTAATCTATATTTCATACAACATATTACGACATCTCTCCACGCTTTTTCATTTTCTAAAAGCATTGCATGACAATTTCATTACCAATACAATCAATTATCTCTCTCTATAAAAATAGTTATCATCCATCCATAAATCTCCCAACCAATTGTTCAAAAATTTCATGGCCTAAAATGCTCTTTCAATGTTGACAGTAGCAATTGAAAGCGTTAATGCTAATATTACATGATTTTTTTTCTACCAAAAAACTGTGTGGGGTCATCTGCCCCTGCAGGGCCCAAGGTGGCTTTGTCAATGTCGCGAGCAAACATTTATTTGCCAAAAAAAATTCTTTTTTAGACAACAATATATTTACACTAAAGTAATGGAGAAATAAATTTGTATTAAACTCGTCATACACGAGATTAAAACCTAAAATCTCTTATTTACAAATGAACAAGAATTTCAATAAACTATAATATTAAGTGACACATATGCGTCAACCATTTCTTCTAAAAAAAACGGTGGCACATGCATTTTAATATTAGTTTTATTCATTAATTGGAGTCAAACTGTGACATCCCACATTGTCCAGGGGAGTGGATCTTGTAAGCCTTATATGTATATTCTCATCTTTACCTAGCACGAGGCCTTTTGGGAACTCACTAGCTTCGAAGTTCATCAGGCGAGAGCAATTCGGGCGAGAGCAATCCCAGGATGGGTGACCCACTGGGAAGTTCTCGTGTGAATTACCAGAAACAAAACCGTGAAGGTGTGGTCGAGGCCCAAAACAGACAATATCGTGCTACGGTGGAGTTGAGCTCGGGATGTGGTGGGGGAGTGAATCCTGTAAGCCTTATATGTATATTCTCATCTCTACCTAGCACAAGGCCTTTTGGGAGCTTACTAGCTTCGAGTTCCATCGGAACTTCGAAGTTAAGCGAGTTCGGGCGAGAGCATTCCCAGGATAAGTGACCCATTGGGAAGTTCTCGTGTGAGTTCCAAGAAACAAAACTGTGAGGGTGTGGTAGGGGCCCAAAGCGGACAATATCGCGCTACGGTGAAGTTGAGCCTGGGATGTGATGGGGGCTTGAGCGGGGATGTGACAGAAACAATATATGGAGTACCCAATAATATAATCATTAATTTTTATTAAACCGATATTATACTGTAATTTACAATAAGAAGGTGAAGCTAAGCTACTTGCACCGTACTTAAATTTGTGCAAATTTTTTGTAAGAAGGTGAAGTTAAGCTGTATTACTCAAAAGAAAAGAAATGCTAATAAGACTCGCTCAAAAGTATGACTCTCTACACCTCATGTTATTGTGCAAAAAATATGAGGTGACGGAGAAACCATAAAAAGTTTCACTTTTAAGAAAGTCTCCTTTATTTTATTTTTTTTAAGGAAAGGAATTCATTAAATAGAGCCCTCTACCAATTCCAGAAGCATCAAACAATAGAGCATTCAAAGCTTCAACCGGGATACAGGCATCCTAAATATGAAGATTTACAGACTTGATACCAATAGAAGTTAAAGCATCAACCACAAAGTTAGCTTTCCTAAAGATATGACACCACCTAACTTTCTGAAACACAATGGGGCACCACTTGACATCTTCAAGGATGGACCTCAAGTTCCAAGGCGTCTTGCACTTCCCTTGAACAACATTGATGATAAGTTTGGAGTCTCCCTCAACGATAATATGGGAAAAATTCTTTCTTTTCATCCAACATATATCTTCTCGGAGCGCTAAGGCCTCTGCCACATTAATGGAATTAGACCCCAAGTTCAAAGCTCTCGCAATTAGAGGGTTCCCCGTATCATTCTTGATGATAAATCCTCCAGCTGTAACCGAGTTAATGACAGACCCTCAAAATTGATTTTAACAAAAAGAAGGGTCGGCTTACAACATTTAATGATATCAATCGAGCTCAAGGTTCTAGCTCAATCACTACACTGCACATTTTCCTTAAGAGAACTCATTAGCAACTGAAATTGTCCTAATGTAAGTTTGGTTACAATTAGGATTTTCGCTTCTAAATATGATACCATTCATGTTGTCAATGCAAATTTTCGCCGTCTCTTGCTTTGACGAAACGAAAATGCATCTGTAAAATAATCAACACCTTTGATCAAAGACCTAAGCCTCACGCTCCCACAAGTGTAGGGGAAGGGGGGGGTTAGGCCAATGGATATCCGATGCCTAAATTAGTTTCTCTGAAAATAGTAAGTGTTTAGGGTTTTTTGGGATAGCAAAAGCTTACCGAAATTTGATAGAGATAAAGATATTTATAGGAGGAGTGGCTGGCTATGGTGTTCGGGTTTTACCCTACACAAGACGACATCCTATTGGTCAAGGTTTATGAAAAGAATATTTTCAAGATATTAAATAGGAAATAATATATTGCGATAATGGTGTAAATATCCTTAATTGATTTAAATAGAGATTACTTACTTGAATCGAGTCAATATTCAATTGAGAATGTATTAAAGATAGGATTTGGGTAATTAATTTATATCTTTAATGCCTTAACTCTTCCTTGTCATAGACAGGTGAGCTGTGGGCAATCGTATTCAACTGCATGGACCTTCATGGGTGTTGAGCTGCTCGATCTGAGAAGCTTGCCCATTTAATGAGGGCAATCATGTCTTTATTGGGCAAAAATTCATGCATAACCTCTATAATTTTTTGAATTACTTTAGGCTCCACACCTGTTGTTCCAGATTTGCCAGCAAACCATTAAAGCTTTGCTAAAAAATACTTAACTCCTTCTCATCCTTATGAGGAAGATTGTTCAACCAATCCACCACATTTTTAGAGCATATCTAAGCGAGTCAACATTAGCAAGTTCCACACTTGCCCAACAAAATTGCAATGTAAAAAGATATGATCCTGAATAATCACCCACGTACCATGTCAAATTACTCTTTTACACATCTCTGGCACACAGAATGCCTTTCCAAGCTATGGAATGATTTAAAGTCTACTTTAATATCTCTCTCAAAAGAAAACAAAACTGGAAGGCGGCCGTCAAAAAAGTTGTACCCACGTGTTAAAGTAAAAAAGAGTCGCCTGGCCCAAACCAGAATCTAGAATCTCAGACACCACACTAGTATCAAGTGTCAATTAAAACCCTAAATTTAAATGTGGAATCTCATCACACGGTAGTCAGCTCGTCAAAATCTACGGCCGCGATCAAAGCGAACAGATTATAAAAGCACCCGATTCCTCTGATTCCGCAGTCACAACTTTCACACTGCCATTTTCCTTCACCGTTCCGCTCCCCTCCGCTGCTATTCGCCTCGCCACCGCCACCGCCACCATGTGTGGGATTCTGGCAGTGTTCGGCTGCATCGACAACTCCCAGGCCAAGCGCTCCCGCATCATTGAACTCTCGCGCAGGTACGCATTTCCATTTCTTGCTTTTTTCCCCCACCTGAATTTTGTTTGATTTCGCCTGGATGGATGAGAGAAGAAGAAACGTTTGGGTGCGGATGAATGGATTGTAGGTTGAAGCATCGAGGTCCTGATTGGAGCGGATTGCACTGCCATGGAAATTGTTATCTTGCTCATCAACGGTTGGCGATTGTCGACCCTGCTTCTGGAGATCAGCCTCTTTACAACGAAGACAAGACCGTTGTTGTCACTGTACTCTTTCTCTCTCTCTTCTCTCTCTCTAGCGTTGTGTTGTTGGTAATTTGTAAGCATTGCATGTTCTAGTCACAACCCTGTGATTACGAACTTCGATTGATCTTGAATTGGCTGCAACATTATCCAGTTCAGATTTTTTGTAGTTTTTTTTTATTTTTTTTATGTTGGATTGATTGTTGGAGCTGTGCGTTTAGGTCAATGGTGAGATATATAACCACAAGCAATTGAGAGAAAATCTGAAGTCGCATCAGTTCCGAACCGGCAGTGACTGTGAAGTGATTGCACATCTTGTAAGTAAATGAGCAATGCTATGAATCTGGTAATGAAATTACTTTATTTAAATTGGAATAACAAAAATGGTTCCCTCTTGCATTAATTTATGTAAATTGTTTTCATATTTAACTACTACCGTTTATCTTTGGCAGTATGAAGAACACGGAGAAGAGTTTGTAGACATGTTGGACGGCATGTTTTCCTTTGTCCTCCTTGACACGAGAGACCAAAGTTTTATTGCAGCTCGAGATGCAATTGGTATCACCCCACTTTACATGGGCTGGGGTCTTGATGGTATGTACTGTGTCAGTTTCTTAAAGGCTTATTTTTATTTACGCTCTTGTAACTCCATTTTGATCTCACTTTGCCCCTTGTAACTCAAAAGTCACCACTTTACTCCTTGAAACTCGAAATTCACTCCACTTTGACTCGTGGACTCTCTCTTCTTTCTCCCTGAAACTTATAGGTCGCCTCCTAAATGAGTTTAAAATCAAGTTTCAGGGGGTATAACTAAAAATAAGCCTTTCTTAAACTCTTCTGACCAAAACAAGAAAATTACATATTATTTCCTAGACTGTTGCTTTATTATCATTATCTTTTCGCAGGATCAATTTGGTTTGCTTCAGAAATGAAAGCTTTAAGTGATGATTGCGAAAGATTCATATCTTTTCCTCCTGGGCATATTTACTCTAGCAAGCAAGGTATGTACATGCCGAGCTCTTGTTAGTAGCAATGACTTGTATTGGTGAATCATATGAGATCTGCATACAGCCCTCTTATAATGTCCTTGTCCAATTTAAGAAAAAGGTAGAAGAAATGATTCTATTTATTTAAGGAAACTAAGACATTTTGCACATACTTGGAGGGGTAGGACATGTTTTTTATCTTATTACCTTAAAAAGGTTAAATACTTGTGTACTGAGTGTTGTCCTTTTAGATTCGTATAACATGCATGTAAAATGTTGTCCCAAACAAAATATGCATGTATAATTCTCAAGTTGTGGGCCTATTAGATTTTGCATGCACTACTAATTTTATTTATCCATTTTATTTTTGCAGGAGAACTTAGAAGGTGGTACAATCCACCCTGGTTTTTGGAACAGACACCATCGGCTTCTTATGATCCCATAGTTTTACGTAAGGCTTTTGAGAAGGTATGCAATGAAGAACTTTACATTTCTGTTTTCTTTACTATAGTTTATGAGTTAGTGGCAATATTTGTAAAGAATCAAATTCCATTTTTGCATTTTTTGTTTTGAGAAGCGTGTTACTTGGACAAATATACCTATCATATAAATTATTTCTTTCATTTACTCATAACCTTGTTCGTGCATTTGGTTATGCTATGCTGGGTGAATTAAGATGGATCGAAAAAAAAAAGTTGTATCAATTTTGTGTTATCCCTTCTCCCTAGTGGGGCCTCATGTCATAATATCAGTGTATTAGTTTATTTTAACTCAAGGCTAGGAATGGTCTTCAGATAAGTGGTTTGTACAGATGAATTTGAATCTATTTAAGACCAGGTAGTAGGTCAAATTGTCCTGCGCATCTCACTCTTATACCACGTTTATTGTATATAATTTCTAATTTGTCTTCTACTTCGGTACTGAAATCTTGTAGGCTGTGGTGAAGAGACTTATGACAGATGTACCATTCGGTGTTCTTTTGTCTGGAGGACTGGACTCATCACTTGTTGCTGCTGTGGCCTGTCGCTATTTGGCTGATTCAGAAGCTGCATGTCAGTGGGGATCACAGTTACACACTTTTTGCATTGGCTTGGAGGTAATCTTTTTAGATTGCCAAAATTGGTGCTTACTCAATGTAGTGCTATCTTGTTTAGATAGCCAAATGTGATGCCCTCTCAAGGTCCCCACCCCTTCCCCTTTTTTCCCAGTTCTCTTGACAGCGTGGCTTGGTCAATTGGAGTACCACATCTGTTCACTTTGCGTACAAAAGATGTGTGTTTAGATAATGTTATATCTTCATGCTGCGAATCTGTTTTTTATCCTTTTAAAAACTTGTACAGAACTTGATTTCCAGTTTGAAATAAGTATGTATTACACTTTGTAGTAAAAAAAATCAGAAAAGGGTGGGCTTCGTCCGTTTGTTATGCCTAATGACATCAAAATCTCACTGATAAATAGTTGTACTCTGACACATTTATGTCTATAATGAGCAGTTGAGCTGTTAATACGTTTATGATATCTCTATACTTGTATGGTTCATTAAAGTGGCAAGTTCAAAGAAATAAAAGGTCCTTGTTGTAGATGCTTAATCGTCTTTCACATGTAAATTCTGGCACCGGAGAGATTTAGACACTTTATTGCAATCAATATTTTACGAGGCTTTATCTAGTGATGGTTTTTCTCTACATTTAAATGCTACATTTTCAATCTTCAGAAATCACCAGATTTGAAAGCAGCGAGAGAAGTTGCAGAGTATCTTGGGACTCGTCATCATGAGTTTCACTTTACTGTCCAGGTAATTGATGAAAGATGCTAGAGGAACATTTCTACTAAGGCTTAAGTTTATGTCTGAAATTTAGGAATCAGTTGATCTGTTTAGGGATTGAATTTTAAGGTAAATTTGCGATTCCAAAACTTTGTTATCCTTTGTATTTAATGATTTTGAATTGCTTATGATAGCCTTCACAGTATTGGTATATTGATTAAAAATACAAAATTGTGTTTATACCGATTTTGTTTCTCCATAAAATTTTCTGTCTTTGTCTTTCTTTTCTTGTATTCATTTCTATACTTTTTTCTATTTTCTACATTAATTGTTTCTTGAGGAAACTTTGTCCTGCATCCGTAATCTGAGGACAAAAACACGGATCTACATTCCTAAGATTCACACAAATAATTCATCTTTTTACTTTGATGTTTCAGGAAGGCATAGATGCACTTGAGGAAGTTATTTACCATACTGAAACATATGATGTAACGACTATCAGAGCTAGCACTCCCATGTTTCTTATGTCTCGAAAAATTAAATCTTTGGGAGTAAAGATGGTTCTTTCTGGGGAAGGTTCAGATGAAATTTTTGGAGGTTACTTGTATTTCCATAAGGCACCAAACAAGGAGGAGTTTCACCAAGAAACATGTCAGAAGGTACCCCACGAAACCATCTCTTCCCCTAGTTGTTTCTTTTCTGTTTCATTTGAGGCAAATGGTTATGTACTTTCAACATTTGTGAAAGAAAATTTCCTACTTATTTGATGGCCATTTTGACATTTTTTTCCCCTTCTTGAACTGTTGTAACTACTGGACAGATTAAAGCTCTTCATCTGTATGACTGTCTGAGGGCCAATAAATCAACTTCAGCTTGGGGTGTTGAGGCCCGTGTGCCCTTTTTAGATAAAGCTTTCATCAATATTGCCATGAACATTGATCCAGAATGGAAAATGGTATAGCACATATATCGCTGGTATTTCCCTTTATTTCCAAGTTTTTATGTAGCAGCTCATGTATCATATACCAAGTCTACTACTATTATTTGGCATAGCGGCTTCCATCCATAAAACAAAGTTAAAGAATGCCTCGGTCTCGTTGTATTCTTTAATTTTACACCCATTTTATTCATTCCTAGGCGCGAGACCTGTCATATTGGTTTGTTTCATTGTATGTAACAGAGAGTTTTGGTGGTCTCTGCTCACTCTTTTAGATTTATGTTCCTATAGTTGCGCTTTTGAAATTTTTGGGATTATATTGATTATTATTTTTTCCTTCCCCTTACAAAATCAAACTAAAAGTTATCATTGGCTTCCTACATCTAAATATTTGCACATTTAATTGCAGATCAGGCCTGGGAGAATTGAGAAGTGGGTCTTACGCAATGCATTTGACGATGATCAAAAGCCATATTTGCCAAAGGTCTGTAACTTTTGGCTTTTGTGTCAGTAATCGTGTTCTGCATGATACAAAATGTTCAATATGTAATATACATACACACAATTTTCAAGTATGGATGGTGAGAGGCGGGCTCTCAGCAGTGCATGGTTGGTTGACCAGCCACTCACACTCTGCAGTGTGGCGGTGCCCTATTTGTGCAATATATAGCTAACTTGTTTGTACCTTGTGTTTTTTGTTATAGCACATATTGTACCGGCAGAAGGAACAGTTCAGTGATGGCGTTGGCTACAGTTGGATTGACGGCTTGAAAGATCATGCAAACTGTCAAGTAAGCATGACCTTAAGTTAGAGTTATCTTTTTGAATGGAAATCCGTTGTCGTCTGTGTATTCTGCCACTTGCCAGGTTATTAATTTGGACTGTTGATTAGGCATGTCCTTTCTGAATTTGTGCTCCAAATCGAGAGTTTAATGACAGAACATGTCATTGCATTTCAATTTAGAGTTCTGTCTGTACTTTGTTCCAAACCAGAGTCAGAAAACATTATAGATGCTTCTTCTTTATCTGCATATAATTAATTAATCGTCTTTTGTTTCTTGTAACTGGACAGGTAACAGATTCAATGCTGAGCAATGCTAGCTTCGTTTACCCTGAAAACACTCCTACGACAAAAGAAGCATACTATTACCGGACAATATTTGAGAAATTCTTTCCAAAGGTGAGATACAAATTCTAAGAATAGCCAAGGAGGCTTGGCTACATGAAAGAGATTTATTCACTCGCTTTATCATTATATCTCGCTTCATTTTTGTTTTTTCGTTTTTTTGTTTATCATGATGGAGTTGGTGAAAGATTTCTCTGCACGCTATATTCTAGTACCAAGCATGCCAATAGTATCTAATGAGAGTAGGACGGGCATGCCATTTCTTTGCTCTCATCTTTAATCGTGCACCTTGATGAAAAATGGATAATGGTTGATTGAATTGACTATTTGCCATTTGTGAACAGAATGCTGCCAGATCAACAGTTCCGGGTGGTCCAAGTGTGGCGTGCAGTACAGCAAAAGCTGTGGAATGGGATGCAGAATGGTCAAAAAATCCTGATCCATCTGGCCGTGCTGCACTTGGTATTCATACAGCTGCATACGAGGAAGCAGGGGATGCAGAAAACGGAAATGTTGTAAGTGGCTCTAAAAAAGTAGGAGAAGGGGTTGTAGAGAAAGCTGCGGCGGTTGTTTGAGTTCAACTCAATTTCAAAATTACGGGTTCAGGTCTTAGCTGTAGTTAATTTGTTCATGTCTTGGTATTGGTTTCTATTCTTACACGTTTAAAAGATTGTCTTAGTTGGTATTTGTTTTGCGTATAAGAAACACATTGTGAACCAGTATGGTATTTACAATGATTACTATCTAATCAAAATCCTAAGGTGGTGTTTATGTACATCGAGTGACTTTTATGTACAAATACCAATATGGTATTCTTACACGTTTAATTACGCTGCCCAGATAGCGTAATTAACCTTTTGGTAAGGTGATGGTACAACCACCATCACCCTCACCACCAGAGAAGAAGAATGCCATTGAACCCATGCTAATGCCAATCAAGATGGCCACCTGCATCGACGTCATTAATAATGAAGTAATAAATTAATAAGAAATTAACCTCCAAAGTTCCATATCTCAAGGAATAGTTACTGAGGCAAGATGAATCTCACAATATTAAGAACCTAAAATGCATATATGTTCACCCAATACCAATGGAGATTCAAGATGAATCCACTTCCACCGATTCCAGCCACCGCACGGCTCCGGCACTGTACTTACTCCACGGTTTAGATTAGATTAGAAAATCACTAGAGAAGAAACAGGACGGGATGGGGGCGGGTTTAAAACTTAGAAAGCATGGCCCCCCGAACCCCGTCCGTTTATAATATAAGTTATAACTAGTCTTTTGTTATACGCGTACGACTGTGATAATTGACTATTTTGATTTTTTTTATTTGCAAAAACAAAAAAGCAAAATAATAATATATCTAAGCAGGGGTTTTTTTTTTGTGAATTTTTTTTATTTTATCTGAAAATTGGGAGAAGGCAATTTTAAAATTACTAATGTTTCACCAACTGTTGGTTTCTCCCTATGAATGGATTGGATTGAATAAGGCAGGCGACTTAGGGGAGATCATGATAATTCAACTTCCCAGTTCAGAGGCTTCTCGTGCACACTCGACTCTCCCTTTCCCTGACTGGTCCTCTCCTTTCTCAGAGCCAGCTCCGTCCACCGTTCATCCTTCGTCGTCCTGACTGGCTGATGCCTCTCGTCCATCTCTCAGACTCCCTGAACTCCGCTTCTCCGACCACCAGGCACAACCATCATCTCCTCTCAAGTTTCAACTCCCGACTCCGACTCCGACCACCATCATCTCAAGGTATGGAACTATGGATGGGTGGACGTGAGTGATGAGTTTTGGGAGGGTTAAGGGCTGGTTTGGTATTGTTGTGCTTTGAAAAAAAAATTGATTCTGCTGATTTATGAGAATAAGCGACTGTGAAATAAAGCAGCAGAGTGTTTGGTAAACTTTTTTGTAAAAATGCTTTTGAAAAAAAAAAACAGTATTATAGTGTTTGGTAAACTTTTATGTAAAACAGATGTGAAAAAAAGCCGATTTTTCAAAGCTGGGTTTTGCAGCTTCTTGTTTTTGGCTTTTTTTCACCCAAAACTGTGAAAAAAAGCTGAAGCTAAATGTTTACCAAACACAAAAACAGCATCCATTTTTTTTGATACCACATCACCAAACCAGGTCTAAGTAGTACTAGGCATAGCCATATAATTGCTTAAGTTTCAGAATACAATTAGGTGGAGAATGGATGAGACCATGAAGCAATTCCAGAAAAGCTTAATTGAACTCGAGACTGAAGCTGAGCATCTCCTCCTAGCTCGAAACCAGGTAATTTATACCTCTAGCTTCTTCTTTACAGACTTGTATGTTTTACCGTTAACAAAGATAAATTTTGAGAAGTTGCTGTGAAGTTGGAAAGTCTGAATTCAAGCACGATGTCAACTGTACATTTCATAAGTTTCAGTAATGAATGATTAGATTAAAGGATTGGAAAGTTTCAATAACAAATGGTTTGATTAAATGATTGGAACCATAAGATTATTATTTTAGATATTGCAGCCCATATGAAACTGTCTGGAAAAATTAATCTATTACAATTTAGTTACTTGTCAACATTAAAAAAAACCCTTGTTACCCAGCTTAATTTTTCAAAATTCCCTTGGTCGGTTGGTCCCTTTCTAACTGATATATTTATGTTGGGTTTTGTTAAACCGTCATTCCCAGTAGTGTTTATTTTTTTCGGTCAACAATCCCAGTGCAGTTGAGTGGCTTTATTATGTGAACTAATTCAGTTTTGTTAAAGTTAGTATTCTATTGTGTCGTGTTAGTAACACAATGGATATTTGGTGTTTGTTATGATGGAAACGCAGATGATTGAAAATGACAGGGTGAGGAATGGGAACAGAGAAGCACTTACATCTCTGAGGAAGATAGCTCGGACAACCAAAACTAGTGTTCCATCTCCTTTTGAGTCAATAATGAAGGAGATTGGGGGGCCTCAATCAAGACCTCTGGTGAAGGAGGTATGCCCTACCTGTGGCAACCATGATTCAAATGAGCGCACTTGGATGATGTTCCCGGGAACTGATGTCTTTGCAAGGATTCCATTTCATGCTGCCCATACCATCTTGGAGACAGGTTTTCTCTCAAGCTGCTTTTTATTTTTCTTTTTATGCAACTAATTGGGACATATACCCAACTGTATTATTAAGAAGTGCAACTCTTTCACATATCAATATATTCATATAACCATGTATCACGAAGGATTAATGAATAATCTCGAGTGTCCACTGTAGTAGCCCTTGTGAGCAAAACGGGTTAAATAAACTATGTAGCATCTTTAAACAAATTGGTTGAGCTATTTATGAATTCTTAAACCTTTGAAGCTCTAGTGTTTTGTTTAAAAGGCCTATAGATGTTCGTGAAGATGCCATCTTCCCTGATGCAACTTCTATTTATCTTACAAAAGGAAGCTATGCTTCAGATTACATTGGCAAATTTGAAATAAGATCAGAGGGATTTTTTCAGCATTAAGTTTTTGTTATTAACTCAGTTTCTCCTACTGAAAAGTTTCAAACTTTTAATGTGTCAGACTGGATAGTGTTCTTGCTTGTCAATCATAATTTCTCAAACTTAACCATTGACGCTTCTTAGAGGAATTCATTCGAGTTTCTAGACGCTTCTTAGATGTTCGTGTTTTGCTGCGTTGCTGTCCTGTCTCTTATTGCTGCCAAAGTTGGGAAGTATGGCTCATGAACTCTCAGAATTCATGAGTTGTCATCTGTGCCTTCTTATAAAAAATATATGTTTTTATAGATTTAAATAATTTTATAAGTCGAATGCTTTGTAGCTTCATTATTTACTTTTCAGAAAGAAAAAAAAGATTCTGAACTTTTTGCTATTACCTTTGGGATGCAGAACAAGAGCAACTTGATTTAGACTCTAGAAGGTTGCAAGGCATTGTGAAGGAAAAATCCCTTGTGATTTCGGACAAAGGTGCCCTTGCTGACAAGATCTGTCCGGGTGTGCTGAAGTCCTTGGTAACCCTGACAGACAAACCAAAGTGAGTTGTGCTTGATGCATTAATATTCAATTCTGTTATAACCTCACATCCACCCCCAAGTAAGGAGAAAACGAATGAACGTTAATCACTCTGGCTATCATCACAGACAGAGCTCTGTGTGGGCTAGTGTTTATAATTTTTCCAGTGTAGCTCTAGTGCTGTTAACATCAGAATTTTCTTCGAAACAGGGATTGATTGGAATGGAAAAGCTAGCAATTGTCACTACTTGTGGAATAGGAAAAGTGTGATGTATCTTATTTAGATTTCACCTCCCCCTTACTTGTGTTACAAAAAGTTGTGATATGATGTGTGGTGTAAGCAAACTGTGTTTCTTTCGCTGCGGCGGAGGACAAGCGTGCTTGTCTTGGGAAGGAGAGGAACTGAACCATGGATCACTTTGCAGGCAGAGTGGCACAAGAAATGGTGGGTTTTTTTTTCTGCACTTGTATTGTTGTTGAGTTGATTTCTCGTAGTTTTGTGGGCACTCTAGTATAACGCAATACAAGCGTGATAGGTTATTAGCCGTCAATCCAGATGGATATAACTATGAATCAACATCTGTTGAAAGTCTAAATTTGGTTGACATAGGATACCGTAGCAGTGGCATTTTGTTTACGGAAGTCGTCATTGACACATCTTTCCTTAGCCGCTCGCTCTATTTGAGAGTTTGTCAAGTACGGACCGGCTCATACCATGAACATGATCGTTGGAATATTCGTTGGATTTTTGGCGTATTAGTCATTGACTTGTTAACGAAGAATTCAACAACGATGAATCTTAGTCATAGTTTGAGCTTGAGATCCATAATCGTTAAAATAGTTATTAGATTTTTGGCTTGTTAGTCATTGACTTTTTTGCTAATAATCTAATTGACTTTTTTGCTAATAATCTAACGGCCATGATCCATTTATTAAACTTTGCACTAAGAAAGTGGAACATAGCTGACAAGGCATTTGTGGGAACACTCTTTGAATATTTTTTGCAAGCATAGGTAAGCAAAAAGTATTGAAGTGTTGTCAAACTGATGGTGTGTGCAGTGGAATAAATAAAATAAGACACAAAATTTACGAGGTTTCTCTACAGTCAGTATGATTGGAGTACGTCCTCGGAGCAGCAGTGATGCTTTCATTATAATTTAGAATAATAAGAGTACAAAATAACTCCCTCTATTATCTCTTCTCCGCTCCCTCTCTTTTCTCTCTTCCTCTTCCGTGAGCCTTGTGGCTTCTATCTGTTTGCTCTCATCCTCAACATTTCTTTTTATAGGCACAGATGATAGTGCTTGCTGCCAGCTAAGCTACAGTGTTCTAAAGTGGTTGATATAGTCATTCATTACGTCATTTAGTGGTCAGCCACCAATGTTTACAACATAAAGGATTTTTTTTTTTTAATTTTATTTATTAACTTGAGAAGGCATTCCACTAGAGCAATTCACCGTGGGTTAATCCCCTAGGGAATTGGCTCTTTAATCCCCAAAGGTAACAATTCAATACTCATGCCATTTAATGTAAAGTATAATTAATCAGATATGATTCAAGATGATAATCAAGAAGGATTATACAGTTGTTAACTGATTGAATTTCTTTTGTTACTTGATTTTATGGCTTTAGGTAACCATTTATGTAGGAGAAGAAAATTAATATCATTCTTTTCTTTTTGTTTTTTTGCCTTTTATTTGGGAAACTCTGTTTGTGTTGCTTTGTTATTGTCTTTGAAAGGAAGAGAGGTGTTTTTTTTTTTTTTTTTTTTTTTTAAAGATAATTTAAATTTGTACTTTGTAGTTCGATATGGATGGATATTTGAATCTGTACTAGCAACCATTCGGAAAGAATTGAAAACTTATTATAATTGTATCAATGTATATTTTCAAGAAACCATGCTCAGGTTGTTGTCTTAGTGGACTTTGCAGATTATGGTCTTTTGTTTCAATTGATTTTATATTTTTTCTTTTCTTTTTGGGTTTGTATTGATTGAACTTACTAGCATTTGACCTTGTATATATTATTGGAAATCCTAGGGTACTTGTGACTTCCGAAAGAACAAATGGCAGCAAGAAAGAAAGCATTTTCAACAGTCCAAGAGGTTTTTGAGACGCATGGTGCCATAACCCTTGAAACTCCACTTTTGGAATTGAGAGAAACCTTTACGGCAAAATATGGGAAAGATTGGGAATCGATTGATGATCTTCCCGAAGAGGTATTTCTCAGTTTCAACTGTTGTCAACTTGAGGGAAGTTTTGTTTTTATTTCTAGTAGCTAATTTCAATGTTTTTCTTGTTGTGACTCGTACAAATGTAGTGTGAAGAGAGACGCGGGTTAAAGGCTTAACTCAGTTTGATTCTTAGCACACACTCTATTTTATCCAAAGATTACTCTTTTTTATACTTGGAGGTCTTTGATGATCTTTAGTATTTCCAAAGATGGTACATTATTCCAACCAAGAACAACATTCCTGAGAATAATAAATTTCAACTAACAAACGAAATTCAATTAGTTAACAACAGTACAATCCTTCTTGATTATCATCCTGAATCACATCTGATCAATTATACTTTACATTAAATAACACAAACACAGTTCCCCAAATAAAGAGGTAAAAAATAATAATAATAAAGAAAGCTGGAAATTTTCTCCTACATGATGAATAAATGGTTACCTAAAGCCACAAAATCAAGTAACAAACAAAATTCAATCAGTTAACAATAGTATAATTCTTCTTGATTATCATCTTGAATCATACGTGATCATTATACTTTACATTAAATGGCATGAGCATTAGATCTTGCCATTGGAAGTCTTCCACTCTCATTGCTTTCTATTGTTATCTCCGCCATTGTCGAAGCTCAGAGGAGGAGAGAGAGAAAGACTGTGAGGGGTAATAGCCGGGTTTTGAGGTAGGGATTTTCTTTATGTGCGCTAGGGTTCCACTTTCACAGTGTCGAGAAAATAGGGCTTAGGGCACAAGGTAATTGGCCTGATATAATAAAACTGCAAGAGAGCTGGTAATGAGAGTGGAAGACTTCCAAAGGTAAGATTGTAGTGCCATTTATGTAAAGTATAATTGATTAGATGTGATTGAAGATGATACTCAAGAAGGATTATACTATTGTAATTGATTGGGTTTCGTTTGTTACTTGAAATTTCTTTATTATTCTCAGAAATGTTGTTCTTGGTTAAAATAATCTATCATCTTTCGAAATACTAAAAGATAACTGAAGACATCCAAGTACAAAAAGAGTGATCTTTGGCTAAAATAGAGTGTGTGCTAAAAATCAAACCGAGTTAGGCTTTTATCCCCACCCCCTCGTCACACTGCATTTGTATGAGTCACCACAAGAAAAACATCGAAATTATAAAAACAAAAATCCACTTAAGTTGACAACAATTGAAACTGGGAAATACCTTTTTAGGAAGATCATAAATCGATTCCCAAGTTTCCACATAGTTTCCCATGAGGGTTTCTCTCAAATCCAATAGTGGAGTTCAAGGGTTGTGGCACCATGCATCTCAAAGACCTCTTGGAGTGTTGAAAATGTTTTCATTCTTACTGCCATTTGTTTTCCGGAAGTCATAAGTACCCTAGGATTTCTAATAATATAAACAGGGTCAGAATGCTAGTAAGTCTACTCATCACAAACCCAAAAAGAGAAAAAAAATCATAAAATTGGTTGAAACAAAAGATCATATTCTGCCAAGGCAACAGAGACAGCAACCATAGTATGGTTTCTTGGAAATATACATTAACAATTATAATAAGTTTTCAATTCTTTCCATATGATTACTTTTATAGATTCAAACATCTATCTGTATTGAACTACAAAGGACAAAGTTAAATTATCTTAAAAAAAAAAACTCCCTTCCTCTCAAAGACAATAACAAAGTAACACAGTTTCCCAAATAAAAAGGTTAAAAAAAATGACATCCATTTTCTTCTACATGTCGAATAAATGGTTACTTAAAGCCACAAAATCAAGTAACAACAAAATTCAATCAATTAACAATAATATAATCCTTCTTGATTATCATCTTAAATCATATCTGATCATTACAGTATGAGTACCAGAATCTTACCTTTGGAAGTCTTCTACTCTCATTGCTTCTATTGCTATATCCGCCATTTTCGGAGCTTAGAGAGAGACTGTGTGAAGGGTTGTAGTTGGGTTTTGAGGTAAGGTTTTTCTATATGAGTGTAATGGTTCCACTAACGTCGAGAAAATTGGGCTTAGGGCACACAGTAATTGGCCTGATATAATGAAACTGCAAGAGATCCATTTAATGTAATGAGAGTGGAAGACTTCCAAAGCTAAGATTCCAGTGTTCATGTCATTTAATGTAAAGTCTAATTGATCGGATGTGATTCAAGATCATAATCGAGGAGGATTATACTGTTGTTAGTTGGTTGAATTTCGTTTGTTACTTGAAATTTATTATTCTCAGGAATATTGTTCTTGGTTACAATAATCTATCATCTTTGGAAATACTAAAAGATTATCAAAGATATTTAAGTACAAAAAGAGTGATCTTTGGCTAAAATAAAGTTTGTACTAATAATCAAACCAAGTTAAGCTTTTATCCCCACTACCTTTTCACACTGCATTTGTATGAGTCACGACCTGAAAAACATTGAAATTTACTTAAAAAAAATAAAAACAAAAACAAAACTCCACTTGAGTTGACAACGGTTGAAACTGAGAAATACCTCGTCAAGAGGATCATAAATCTATTCCCAATCTTTCCCATATTTTGCCGTGAGGGTTTCTCTCAGTTCCAAAGGTGGAGTTTCAAGGGATGTGGCACCATGCATCTCAAAGAACTCTTGAACTATTGAAAATGCTTTCTTTCTTGCTGCCATTTGTTCTTTTAGGAAGTCACAAGTACCCTAGGATGTCCAATAATATATACTAGGTCATAATGCTAGCAAGTCCACTCAGAACAAAAGCCAAACAAACAAAAAACAAAAAAAAAAAAATCATAAAATCAGTTGAAAAAAAAAAAACCACAGTTTCCCAAATAAAAAGGTAACCAAAAAAAAACAAAAAAAAAAAAACAAAATGGAATGACCTTAATTTTCTTCTCTTACATATCGAATAAACAGTTACCTAAAGCAACAAAATCAAGTAACAAATGAAATTCAATCAATTAATGACAATATAATCCTTCTTGATTATCATCTTGAATCATATTTGATCAATTATACTTACATGAAATGGCATGAGTACCGGAATCTTACCTTTGGAAGTCTTCCACTCTCATTGCTTTCTACTATTATCTCCACCATTGTCATAGGTTAGAGGGAGGGAGAGAGATTGTGTGAGGAGTTGTAGCCGGATTATGAGGTAGGTTTTTCTATACGAGCGCTAGGGTTCCGCTTTCACAGTGTCGAGAAAAGTGGGCTTCTGGCATAAGGTAATTGGCTTGATATAATAAAACTGCAAGAGAGCCATTTAATGTAATGAGAGTGGAAGACTTCCAAAGGTAACATTCCAGTACTTATGCCATTTAAAGTAAAGTATAATTAATCATATGTGATTCAAGATGATAATCAAGAAGGATTATACTATTGTTAAGTGATTGAATTTCGTTTGTTACTTTAAATTTATTATTCTCAGGAGTGGTGTTCTTGGTTAGAATAATCTATCATCCTTGAAATACTTAAAGATCACCAAAGACATCCGAGTACAAAAAAAGTGATATTTGGCTAAAATAAAGTGTGCGCTAAGAATCAAACTTTTTTATCTTTTATCCCCACCCCCTCTTCACACTGCATTTGTATGAGTCCTGACAAGAAAAACATTGAAATTAACTACGAAATATAAAAATAAAACTCCACTTAAGTTAACAACAGTTCAAACTGAGAAATCCCTCCCCTACAGGCCACTTGCTCACTTAGGATGTTTCTTTGTGCTCTTTGTTGTTGTCTACATCTAGTGCGCCTCACAAGACATATTGAGTAGTGCACAACACACAACACATTTGGATAAGTCACTTACTTGAGCTCTACATATACCTCAATTATATGGATATGGGTCTTTCTAAACATAATGATTACAATTATACACCAATAAGAGGTATTGCCTTGGGTCCATTTATCGCCTTGTAGATCAACTTGAATTTTTGGTTGCATGCTTGAACTTGCGATTCATGCTTATGAAATTCCGGTGTCAACACACACGCAAAGGACAAAATTGTCCAAGAAAATGAATAAATTTGAATGGAACCAAGCCAATGCATTTGAGGTTTCTGAGTGCATCACATACTGATAGACGAGAGAAATAGAGGGAAGCAAAAAGATATAAAATTAAAGACATAACAGAAGATCGACAAGGATGAACTTTGACACGTGAAGTTGTTTATTTATAATGAAGGGCTATAAAAACTAGAGAAACTGAGATCCAAATTACCAAACATAAACATTAAAAGGCAATACTAAATGAAAATAAGATAAATCCCTGGTAAATAAAAGCATATATGATAGTTCAGGAAAAGGGACCAAACTTGTTCCTGACCCATAGCAAGTCATTCACCAAGTTGGAGTGCCTCCTTAAGCAATCTCTCAAAATTATTGTATGATGATCCTCCAATATCAGTAGCTTCAACAGCTTTTTTCTTCCATTCCTTTGCCTTTTCCCTCATCTTCATCCCTCCTTCTCCTTCCAGCATTTCCTTAACCAGTGCTTCAATTTCATGGCGCTTCACATCAGGGCTCACCTCCATTCCAATCTCCCAAGTTGTGCATGAGTACCGACAATTCGTTTGTTGCTCCGCAAAGAAAGGCCAACAAATTACTGGCACACCATGAGATATAGTTTCAATGGTAGAATTCCAACCACTGTGTGTTAGGAAAGCCCCAACAGATGGATGCGCCAACACTTGGTCCTGTGCACACCAACCTGTAATATAACCCCTATCCTTAATCTCCTCCAAAAATTCCTTTGGCAAAATTGGTGAGTCGCCCTTTACCACGTCAGGCCTAACTATCCATAAAAATGGGTGCTTGCTATTTGCCAGCCCCCATGCAAACTCAATCAAATGCTGGCCTGTCATCATCGTTACGCTGCCATAATTGACGTACACAACTGAATTGGGTTTCTTTTTATCAAGCCATTCCAAACATTTTGTGTCTTCTTTCCATAAGTTTGAGTTAAGTGACTTGCTTTCAGGGAAATGCCTGCCAAGCAAATTAAGGGGGCCGATGGTGTATATGTTGGGGAACATTGTCGATATTACCTTTAACACTTCGTGTTCGAATTCGTCAAATGTGTTGAAGATGATTGCAGAAGAGTTCAAACAGTTAAGTGATTCGGATCCCAAGTAATTAAACATTATGTCGTTGAGATCAGTAACTCTAATGAAACTTGGGATGTCCTTGAGCCGAACATTTTTCATACCTGGGATCCAATCAGTTGGTGTATCGAGTGTGCCATCATGCATGAAATTCTCATCTGAAATGCATGGAAGGTGAAGCATGTGTGATGATAGATAATTATGTTGACGGTTAGTTGATAAAAAAAAAAAAAATGAGATCTCATAGTTTTATTGGTGATTGGTACAAAATCCCATAATTTAATCCGACAATCATTTCAACTCGGTCAGGACCGACTCTTACAAAGTTAAGATTGATTTTATTAAACCAAGTGATCACTACAAATTGATTGATCTTCCCCAATAACGTGGCAGAAAAGATTTCTGAATAAAATTAACGCATTGATGTACTAAATTTGGCAACCTGTTTATTAGACTGGTCCACTTCTATTAGTAGTGTGATGTGATGCTGGACTAGACCCAATCACACACTAGAAAACAGGACCAGAATCTATGAGCCCCATAATTAATAATAAATCAAAATGAACACAAGAATATAAAAGGTACACAGGAAAGAACAAAGTGTCAAGTCTAGGTTATCTTATCCTTTGGACATGCTGGATTGCAGAGAAGATAAGAGTGCTGGAGTGCATAGAAGGTACGAGGGAACACTGGAAAGACTAAAGAATCATCTTCCTGGATAAACAAAGGAATATGCCCTTGGAAGGGAAGGATGTGGATGATTTAACTCAAGTGTGTCATGATAATTTATGTATACAAAAATGTTCATATACATAAATAAACTGATTAACGACAAAAGCGTAAAAAAAACAAATGGAAATTAAAGAAGTACCTTTGAACGGAATAATGCCACGTTTGACAAGTTCGCTGTATTGCAAGTACCCCATGAAGCCACAAGCAGAGGCCGTCCATAACGTAACCTCCGGAATGCCTAATTCTCTAGCAGCTTTGCTCCCGAAGGTCATGGTACCATCTGCAACTATGCAAGTAACTTGTGGCACTTGAGATGAGGAATTGATCTTAGTCACTAGCTCTTTAAACGGACCAAGACAAGTTTTCTTAATGGAGTCAGATAAAGTTGGAACATCTTGGGTTCCATCCTTATCCGAAGGAGGCAACCCGTCCGGTATGGTCTCGAACACAAAGTCCGGTAGACCCTTAACGGAGTCGGGACCTTTTGACCGGATTAAACGGTTGTGGTTGAACTCGGTGTTGACAAAGGTTATGTGGAAGTCCCTTGAGTGAATAAACTTGGCCAATTGCATCATGGGGTTAACATGGCCTTGTGCTGGGTATGGGACAAAAACCGCATGCCCTTTTTTGGTTGCTCGTTCTAATGGACTCATCTTCTCTCTTTGGTCTTTACCGAAAACTCGGAAAGTGCTCAGCTTCGAGGTCTTACTCGTGTGGTGAAAGCTTAACTTCAATCCTGTGCTATTTATAGAAAATCTGGGTCAACTTTTCTTTGGCACGTGAAACTGACTCTGGCTAATGCTTTTCACTTTATAGATAGTCTCATAAGCAATTCAGTTTTTTTTATTTTTTTATATTTTTTAAATATACTTTTGAGATGAAAAATAATAAATAATACATTTTTCTCCACTTACACACCATTGGTCATAAATAAAAAAAAAGTAGGTAAAAATAACTCCCTTTTCAAAGTTTATAACAAGAAACTTTTGCCACACGTCTAATTTTTGTCACACCTTCTAATTATCCTAAAAGAGCCTAGTAGTCTATTATCATTTTTTTTTATTTTAAATCTTAGCAGACTCTATAGAACATAATTCACATTTAAGTGGGATTCGGGTCTCATCATCAGGTTTACAACTTGTCCAGGTGACATTTTCACAATGAGTATTTACACGTGTATTTACAGACCAATTGGACTAGAAAGTCAAAGTCAGCTCTATAAATGGTACATCATGTGTTATTATGTAAGTGGTGAGAAATTTTATTTTTTATGTTATTAATTTTTTTAAGACAAGAATCTCACCACTTGTATAAAAACACGTGATGTACCACTCTGTATTCCGGACACATTGAAATTTTCATCTATTCATCTCAACTTCTTTTCTTCCCTTTCGCAGAAGCTAAGATCTGGATCAGATCAATATTCATACCGCTACTCTCTAAGACGTATTACAGTATTGGTGTGGTCCTTTCCTCTTTTTTTTTTTTTTTTTTTTTATATCCAACAAATCACTGAATACAGCCAATGAAAAAAATCTAATCGATTGGCGTGTCCCTTTCCTTTTTTTATTTTTATTTATTTTTATTTTTTTAATATCCAACAAATTATTGAATACAGTCAATGAAAAATTGTAATTGACTTACGTGGTTCTCATTGAAGGGTAAACTACGAAAAGCATTAGTCAAATTATCCAACAAATTATCGTATTCCTACCAAGACTTTACGTACCAAACTACGAAAAGAATGAGAGGTTGTTAGATTATCCTTAATTGATCCAGGATCCTCTGCGTATAGAATTGTTAATCTAATCGATTGGCGTTTCCTTTTCCTTTTTTTTTTTTTAATATCCAACAAATTATTGAATACAATCAATGAAAAATTCTAATTGACTTACGTGGTTCTCATTGAAGGGTAAACTACGAAAAGCATTAGTCAAATTATCCAACAAATTATCATATTCCTACCAAGACTTTACGTACCAAACTACGAAAAGAATGAGAGGTTGTTAGATTATCCTTAATTGATCCAGAATCCTCTTCGTATAGAATTTTTATTTTCAATTATATTTAGGGTAGGATTCCTATTTTAAGAGGGATTAATATTACTTCATATATATTGTAATATTTTATACACATCAATACAAGAAGTCACAATTCTACATAATACCACTCATCTAGGTTTTCTATTTAGTTCATCTGCTTCTCCTTCTCTTTCTTCTCTCATCCACCATATTAGGCTTAGGGGTAATTGGGCCTTGTCTTGTCTTTTAGTGTTGGAAAAAAAAGGGTGTAATTGCTATATTAAATCATATAAAAAAATAAAAAAAATAGTACATGCAATTATATATCAAAGTAATGCATACACATAAGTAACCATTGTTAAATGAAAATGACATAATGGATTAGAAAAAACTTAAAAATACGGTCTAGGCCAATGTTAGGCATTCTGGCCTTGAGACAAGTTTACATCCACTACGGTGCTCATGGTTGATCGGCAGTTGTCTCCCAGAATACAACGACAACATTCTTGTAATAGTAGCACTCCAAATCACAAGACTCTAATGAATCACGATTGTGTTGAAAACTCTCTCATATAGACTCAATGAGACTCTCTAA
The DNA here is from genome assembly GCF_963583255.1 of Pyrus communis. NCBI lineage: Eukaryota > Viridiplantae > Streptophyta > Magnoliopsida > Rosales > Rosaceae > Pyrus > Pyrus communis. The sequence continues at coordinate 16,000,108 of NC_084818.1, forward strand.
TGTTTGGTGCACTATTTCTATTGTTATCTCTGCGATTGTCGAAGCACAACCGGAGAGAGAGACTGTGTGAGGGGTTGTAGTCAGGTTCTGAGGTATGGTTTTTCTATATGAGCGCTAAGGTTCTGTTTTTGTTGCGTTGAGAAAATTGGGCTTCGGGAACAGAGTAATTGGCCTGATACAATAAAACTGCAAGAGAGCCATTTAATGTAATGAGAGTGGAAGACTTCCAAATGTAAGATTCCAGTACTCATGCCATTTAATGTAAAGTATAATTGATTAGATATGATTCAAGATGATAATGAAGAATTATTATATTGTTGTTAATTGATTAAATTTCGTTTGTTACTTGAAATCTATTATTCTAAGGAATGCTGTTCTTGGTTAGAATAATCTAAAATTTACCAAAGACATCCAAGTACGAAAAGAGTGAGCTAAAATAGAGTGTATGCTAAGAATCAAACTGAGTTAAGCTTTTATCCACACCCCCTCTTCACACTGCATTTGTAAGAGCCACGACAACAAAAAAACATTGAAATTAACTACGAAAAATAAATACAAAACTCCACTAAAGTTGTCAACAGTTGAAATTGAGAAATACCTCTTCAGGAAGATCATAAATCATTCCCAGTGTTCCCCATATTTTGCCCTGAGTGTTTCTCTCGATTCCAAAAGTGGAGTTTCAAGGGTTGTGGCACCATCCATCTCGAAGATCTCTTGGACTGTGGAAAATGCTTTCTTTCTTGCTGACTTTTGTTCTTTCGGAAGGTCACAAGTACCTTAGGATTTCCAATAATATATACAGGGTCAGAAAGTAAGTCTACTCAACACAAACCCAAAAAGAAAAAAAATCATAAAATCAGTTGAAACAAAAGACCATGATCTGCAAAGGCAGATGAGACAACAACCTGAGTATGGTTTTTGAAAATATACATTGACATAATTACAATAAGTGTCCAATTCTTTTCAAATGATCACTATTACATATTCAAACATCTATCCGTATCGAACAACAAAGTACAAAGTTAAATTATCTGAAGAAAAAAAAAAAAAAAATCTCCTTTCCTCTCAAAGACAATAACAAAGTAACACAAACACAGTGTCTTAAATAAAAAGGTAAGAAAAAAGATAAGAAAATAGTCATATTACTTTTCTTCTCCTACATGTCGAATAAATGGTTACATATATAGCCACAAAATCAAGTAACAAACGAAATTCAATCAGTTAACAGCAGTATAATCCTTCTTGATTATCATCTTGAATCATATCTGATCAATTATACTTTACAGTAAATGGCATGAGTACTGGAATGTTACATTTGGAAGTCTTCCACTCTCATTCCTTTCTATTATTATCTACGCCATTGTCGGAGTTGAGAGGGAGAGAAACATTGTGTGAAGGGTTGTAGCCGGGTTCTGAGGTAGGGTTTTTTCTATATGAGCGCTAGGGTTCTGCTTTTGCAGTGTCAAGAAAATTGCTTAGGGCACAGGGTAATTGGACTGATATAATAAAACTACAAGAGTGTCATTTAATATAATGAGAGTGGAAGACTTCCAAAGGTAAGATTCCATTACTCATGTCATTTAATGTAAAGTATAAATGATCACATATGATTTAAGATGATAACCAAGAAAGATTATAATGTTGTTAACCGATTCAATTTCATTTGTTACTTGAAATTTATTATTCTCAAGAATGCTCTTCTTGGTTAGGATAATCTGTTATCATTGGACATACTAAAAGATTATCAAAGACAACTAAGTACAAAACGAGTGATCTTTGGCTAAAATAGAGCGTGTACTAAGGATCAAACTAAGTTAAATTGTATCCCTACGCTCTCTTCACACTGCAATTGTATGACTCACGACAAGAAAAACATTGAAATTAGCCACGAAAAATAAAAACAAAACTTAACTTAAGTTGAAAACAGTTGAAACTGAGAAATACCTCTTCAAGAAGATCATAAATCGGTTTCCAATCCTCCCCATATTTTCTGCAAGGGTTTCTCTCAATTCCAAAAGTGGAATTTCAAGGGTTGTGGCGCCATGCATCTTAAATACCTCTTTGACTATTGAAAATGCTTTCTTCCTTGTTGCCATTTGTTCTTTCGGGAGGTCACAAGTACCCTAGGATTTCCAATAATATATATAAGGTCAGAATGCTAGTAAGTCCACTCAGCACAAAACCAAAAAGATAAAAAATTAAAAATCATAAAATCAGTTGAAACAAAAGACCATAGTCTGCAAAGGTAACTAAGTCAGCAAACTGGGTATGATTTTTTGAAATATACATCGACATAATTATAATGAGTTTTCAATTCTTTCCAAATGATCATTATTAGAGATTTAAACAATTATCCGTATCGAACTACAAAGAACAAAGTTAAATTATCTTAAAAATAAACTCCCTTCCTCTCAAAGATAATAACAAAGTTACAAAAACACAGTTTCCCAAATAAAAAAATAATAATAATTAAAAAAAAAAAAAGGAAGAAAATAATGATATTAATTTACTTCTCCTACATATTGAATAAATGGTAACATAAAGCTTCAAAATCAAGTAACAAACGAAATTCAATTAGTTAACAGTAGTATAATCCTTCTTAATTACCATCTTGAATCATATCTGATCAATTATACTTTACATTAAATGGCATAAGTACTGGAATCTTAGCCTTGGAAGTCTTCCACTCTCATTGCTTTCTACTCTTATCTCTACCATTGTTGGAGCTTAGAGGGGGAGAAAGACTCTGTGAGGTATTGTAGTCAGGTTTTGAGGTAGGGTTTTTCTATATGAGCGCTAGGGTTCTGCTTTCGCAGTGTCAAGAAAATTGGGCTTAGGGCACATGGTAAATGGCATGATATAGTCAAAACTGCAAAACTGTCATTTAATGTAGTGAAAGTGGAAGACTTCCAAAGTTACGATTCCAGTACTCGTGCCATCTAATGTAAAGTATAATTGATCACATATGATTCAAGATGATAATCAAGAAGGATTATATTGTTGTTAACTGATTGAATTTCGTTTGTTACTCGAAATTTATTAATCTCAAGAATCCTGTTCTTGATTAGAATAATCTATCATCTTTGGAAATACTAAAGGATCACCAAAGACATCCAAGTACAAAAAGAGTGATCATTGGCTAAAATAGAACGTGTGCCAAGAATCGAACTGAGTTAAGATTTTATCCCTACTCCCTCTTCACATTGCATTTGTGAGTCACAAAAAGGAAAACATTGAAATTAACTATGAAAAATAAAAACAAAACTCCACTCACTTTGACAACAGTTAAAGTTGAGAAATTTCTCTTCACGAAGATCGTAAATCGACTCCCAATGTTGCCCATATTTTGTCGTAAGCGTTTCTCTCAATTCCAGAAGCGGACTTTCAAGGGTTATGGCACCATGCATCTCAAAGACCTATTGGACTGTTGAAAATACTTTATTTCTTGCTGCCATTTGTTCTTTCAGGAAGTCACAAGTACACTAGGATTTCTAGTAATATATACCAGATCAGAATGCTAGTAAGTCCACTAAGCACTGTCACGCCCTGGATTCGGGGTCGGTAATAAAAACTAGAACCCGAATCTGAAACGTGAGTTAAAAGCTCAATAAATAAAAGGAAATTGGAACAGGTTGGAAAATAAATTTCTTCTTATAAAATAACTCATGATTCTTAAACAAATCAATTACTCTTTAAAATTCTATAGTAAAAAGATGAATAAACATTCTATTCTCACAACTAATCCGATCTCATCCTGCCTACCTTTTTGAATGTCTAGTTCGTAAATCTGCATAACAATAGAGGGATGAGTTTCAACAGCTCAGTAGAGACATAACCTTATCACAGTCAATTGACAATATTAAATTAAGTGTCATGAAATCATATGGCCAAATATCAAATTATTATTGATAAATATGCATGAATGCAATGCAACCTCTTCAACTATTCCCGTTAACTCATATAATAAAGTACGCAGACCTGTACGTCCCATACCTTGCATTTTACGACTACAGTGGTGGTTCGAATATTCTATTATACAAATTAACCCCCATAAGATATCCCGAGTTCATAAACCCCTTTTGTTAGTCATCTTATCTAATTCATTGATCTCCAGCCCACATTGACAATTTATCTCGCTGATATCCTATTCTAATGTGCAAACCGAACTTTCCTGGGACCTAGTTCACAATTAATAGATTCAACTACACAAAAGATCCTTTCCAATTACCTTCATTTCCAGACCAATCTCAACACTAAATAATGTCACATGAATGATGCACAAATAATGTCATTCATCTTTCACATATATCACAGTATATTCTCAACAAATAACATTTCAGCAATAATTCCATAACCAATAACAAGTAAACACTCAACTAAAGCAATTAGCCAAATAATATCCAACCACATTAATCAATAAAAAAAATCAAGAATATTATAACACTTCACGAAATTTAATAAAATCAATTTCCCTAAAGGTCTGCCGTATTTCCCCTACCTGAATTCCAAAGCTAAACCGAGAATCTACATCACTACCGAAATAACTAAACTCTACGTACTTGAACAAGCTCCTTGATCACGTCTAAATACCATGTATTTCTTCTACTCTTATCTTTTCTAATCTCTCTTACTATATATATGACACACCCCGACCAAGATCAGGGCGTGCTGGCCATCACACGAAGGTGACGTAACCATGTGCACGTGCGGAAGCTAAAAGAGTAGTAATATAAAAGTACGAATAATTAAAAACTAGCATAAGTGAGATACAAATTCAGAGCAAGACTATAGCAGTCCAAAAGAAAAGTCACGACATAAGTACACCCGAAGGTGACCCTACGCTGGTGAGTATCTGTCAGAAATGCCGGACAAGCCCTCTGGGAAACCACCGAAACTGCTAATCAACTAGAACCTGGAGGGGCGCAAAACAAAAGCGTGAGTGGGCAAAAACAAAGCTCTTTGAAAACCATTTAGCAAAATACATTCTAACCCCTCGCCGTAAAACCTGTATACTTCGCAGAAAATAAACGTATATACGTATGTATAAATATGCCAAACATGCTCAAGGGTATATCAATCCTGCTCAAGATATGCCATGACAAAGCCTCATAATGAAATGCAAGTGCTCAGGTATAAATCACATCAATAGCATAACATCTGGCAGCCGGAGTCACTTAACGTGACCTGTACGGCTGCATATAGAGCTCAAATCTCAAACTCAATCACTGAACCTGCCCACGAGTCGGAACCACCTAAAGTGGTCTGTACGACAGGCCTGGGTGTAATATATATATACGCTCTAGTGCTACGATCACGTGAAGGCTGTGCGAATAATCGCGGGTCACCTACGAGTCGAAACCACCTAAAGTGGTCTGTACGACAGGACTGTGCACCTAACTTGGATCCAAGCTGAGCGTGTGGTGCGGGAGGTGAACATCACGTGAAGGACTGTGCCCTACTCTGGGCGGGAGCACTAACACCGGGGGTGCAGGTTATGAGCTCTCTAAGCATCTCAAACTACTACTGAATATAAACATGCATACCACTTACCTGGCACTTACCTGTGCGTCCACGGCACCCAATACGCATATATAAATGTATGCCACTGCTAATGCATGTGATGATTCATAAACAATAATAATATGGTGCATGGCATAACGTAATTAACCCTTTTTAATCAATTTCTGGGAATATAAATGTATATAGGTATATACGGAAAACAAAAGCCCACTCACTGATAAGTGGAAGGGTCGTAGCCCCCCTGCCTCGAGTGCGAACGCTCGTCCTCGGGGTACGTGTCACCTATATGCGAAACAACTATAAAAACGTTAATTTTAAAGCACATAACCAACTTCTCGTAACAACTTCTCATACATTGCTCAAAATGGACAAATGAATATACTAACGTGCTCTACACAACCTCAGGATCACAACCATATTTTTAGAAAAAATTTCCTCCGCCGCACGCGCCGGCCACGCGCAGGCACGTGCGGCGCACACGGACGGCGTCAACTGACGCCGTGAGGAATATTCCGTTATCTCTAACTGATTCCGTCAACGGCGTTAGGAATATTCCGTCACCTTCTCCGGCGAGCCTCCGGCGACGTCGCCGGCGCCAGAAAACTGGAAAAATTTCAAATCGTGTTTTTTCACTCGTTTCTCAACCATTTTTCATGATTCTTGAACCAAAATGAAGCTTAGGACTTGTAGAATCACGATAGACTACTTTTAAAGCCTAAAATTCACGAGATCATACCTGTCTCAAAACTCAAAAACCGGCCAACTTCGAAACCCACGATTCCGACGTCCAATTTCGTCCAACGAGCTACTCCGATGCTCCTTAGGACCTCACTAAGACACCTATGAGCTTCAAAATCCCAAAAACGAGCTAGATCAATGTTTGCATGAACAGTGCTCAAAACGGACATCGTCGAATCGACGTGAAAACGATGTATTTCTCACCTGAAAATGGTACGGTTGTGCTCCCACGAGCTTCACGATCTCAGCTGTGCCCTTAGTTCCCTCGATCTGTGATGATTTGGTGGGTTGTGTGTGTGTCCGTACGTATTAAGGTGAACGGGAAGGGAGAGGGAGATGAGAGACAGAGACAGAGAAAGGGCAGAGAGAGATAGTGAGTTTGCATGTGTGTGTGTGGCCCAACACATGCCACAACACACAAAACAACCAATAATGTCAAAGAAACGAACTAGGGGTAAAGTTGACAATTCACACGTGCGTTTCGATATTTCCGGGACGGGATGTCACAACCTTCCCACCTTAATAGAATTTCGTCCCGAAATTCAAAACAACCAAGTAACAACCCCTAGTGGTCAAAGAACAATCTAGGATACAAATTCCTCATCCGATCTTCTGTCTCCCTTGTAGCTTCCTCGACTGAATGATTCCTCCACAAAACTTTCACTAAGTTCACCGTCTTGTTCCTCAGAACCTTCTCTTTCCAATCGATGATCGTCACCGGTTCCTCGTCATACGTCAAATCCGGATTAATCTCTAACGGTTGAGGAGGTATCACGTGAGATGGATCAGCAACATAGTGTCGGAGCATAGACACGTGAAAAACGTTATGCACTCTAGCCAACTCCGGAGGCAACTCCAACCTGTAAGCTACCTCACCAAATCGTTCTGTGACCATGTATGGTCCGATGTACCTGGGACTCAACTTCCCCTTCTTTCCAAACCGCACGACACCTCTCCACGGTGAAAGCTTTAGAAATACCCAATCTCCGACCTCATACACTCTGTCCGTAGCATGCCGATCCGCTAAACTCTTCTGCCTGTCCTGAGCTGCTTTCAGGTTAGACTTAATCACCTGAACATTCTGAGTAGTCTCCTCAACAATCTCCGGACCCACTAAAACTCTCTCACCAACCTCTGACCAACACAACGGTGTGCGACAAGCTCTGCCATACAATGCCTCAAATGACGCCATGCCAATGCTCGAATGAAAACTGTTGTTGTAGGCAAATTCCATCAAATCTAACCGCTGGTGCCAAGCATCACCAAACTGCAACACCGAAGCTCGCAACATATCCTCCAAAGTCTGAATAGTTCTCTCTGACTGTCCGTCTGTCTGTGGATGATATGTCGTACTGTAAAGTAGTCTCGTGCCCAAAGCTTCCTGAAAAGCCACCCAAAACTTCGATGTAAATCGTGGATCACGATCCGAGACAATACTCACTGGGACACCATGATACTTCACAACCTTCGATATAAACAACTCTGCTAACCGGCTCAAAGAATACTTCTCTCTCACTGGAATAAAATGTGCCGATTTAGTGAGTCGATCGACGATCACCCAAATGCCGTCAAAGCCATTTTTTGTACGTGGCAAGTTGTACACAAAATCCATAGTGATATTTTCCCATTTCCACTCTGGAACGGGAAGCGGTCGCAACAACCCAAACGGCTTCTTTCTTTTTGCTTTAACCTGCTGACAAACAGCACACCTGCTCACATACTCGGCTATCTCCCTCTTCATACCCGGCCAATAATAAAATGGTCGAATGGTATGATACATTTTAGTAGCTCCTGGATGCATAGCATAAGCCGAGATATGTGCTTCATCGAGAATCTCTTTCTTCAACTCCACGCTATTAGGCATGAACATTCTATTCTCTAGCATCAACATGCCATCCGAATCACGAACTCTGAGGTCTCGCCTCCTTCCTTGATCTCGAGCTTGAATTAGTTCTTGAGTCTCCTGATCAGCTACCTGAACTTCAAGCACCCGATCAACAAGAATTGGCCTAACTTGGAAATTAGCAAGTAACGCCACTTCTCGATCTTCTGCTTCTAACCTCACTCCCGTAGCACGCAAGTCAGCCAAAAGAGGAACACGACTAGCGTACAACGCATTAATGCGGCCCTGTGACTTCCTGCTAAGTGCATCAGCCACTACGTTCGCACGACCAGGATGATAATCAATCGTGCAATCGTAATCGCTGAGCAACTCCAACCACCTCCGTTGACGAAGATTAAGTTTCTTCTGGGTAAAGAGATACTGAAGACTCTTGTGATCTGTAAAGATCCTACACTTCTCTCCGTAAAGATAGTGTCTCCACAACTTCAACACAAAGATGATAGCAGCCAACTCCAAATCATGTGTAGGGTAATTCAACTCATGGGGTTTCAACTGCCGTGAAGCATAAGCAATCACCCTACCATGCTGCATCAACACACATCCCAGACCATTCAAGGAAGCATCGCTATAAACCTCGAAATCACCACTATCGTCTGGGAGTGCCAAAACAGGTGCATGAGTGAGACAATGCTTCAACTGCTGGAAACTCTGCTCACACTTATTATCCCACTCAAATTTAACCTCCTTCCTCGTTAACCTCGTCAGTGGCAAGGCAATCACCGAAAAATTCTTAACGAATCTCCGATAATACCCTGCCAAACCAAGGAAACTTCTCACCTCGGTGACGGTTCGCGGTTGTTCCCAACTCTCCACAGCTGCAACCTTCTGAGGGTCCACCAAAATACCCTGAGCAGAAATGATGTGCCCCAAGAACGCAACTTGATCTAACCAGAACTGGCACTTGCTAAACTTAGCATACAATTGGTGTTCCCTCAACCTCTTCAACACCAAAGTAAGATGTCGAACATGCTCCGCCTTCGACTTAGAATACACCAAAATATCGTCAATGAAGACAATAACAAACCTATCCAAGTAAGGCTGGAACACCCGATTCATTAAATCCATGAAGGCGGCTGGTGTATTCGTCAACCCAAATGGCATAACCAAAAACTCGTAATGACCATAACGAGTCCTGAACACCGTCTTAGGGACATCATCCCTACTGATCTTCAGCTGATAGTAACCAGACCTCAGGTCAATCTTAGAGAACACACAAGCACCTCTCAGCTGATCAAACAAATCATCGATACGAGGCAATGGATAACGGTTTTTAATCGTCACCCGATTTAATTGCCTGTAGTCGATACACAGCCTCAAAGTTCCATCCTTCTTCCTCACAAATAGAACTGGAGCGCCCCAAGGCGAAGTACTAGGCTGAATAAACCCCTTATCCACTAACTCCTACAACTGAACTTTCAATTCCCTTAACTCCGCGGGAGCCATACGATAAGGAGTTAAAAAAATAGGATTAGTACCTGGAAGCAACTCAATAGTGAACTCCACGTCTCGATCTGGGGGTAGACCAGGTAAATCCTCGGGAAAAACATCAGGAAAGTGTCTGACCACTCTCACATCCTCAACTCTGTTAGGAACAGCCTCATCTAACACCACATGAGCTAGATACCCCTGACAACCCTTAGATAACAACCTTTTCGCTCGCAGCGCCGAAATAACGTCATGTCTCACCCCACTCTGCTCACCCACGAAAGTAACCACAGGTAGTCCAGGTCGGTGAAACGTAACTACTTTCCCGTAACAGTCAATGTTGGCACGATAGAAATGCAACCAATCCGTGCCCAGAATCACATCAAAGTCCACAATATCTAACGGGATAAGATCGGCTGACAAAGCAACACCCTCTACGATCACTGGACATCCTGGGTACACACAATCTACAACACATCTCTCTCCTCTAGGCATAGCGAACTCTAAATCGTACCCTAGAGGTGTGGGGCGAGGTTGCGTCACTTGAGCAAATGTATGAGAAATTACGGAATGTGTAGCTCCACAATCAATTAAGACTCTAGCAAAACAACCAAGAATGTTCAACGTACCCATAATCAAGTCTGGGTTGTTCTGAGCATCCTGCAGAGAAATATTATGAAGACGCCCCTAGCCCTGCTGACGTCCGTCGCGGCCTCCGCTCGCCCGAACACCGCGTCCCTGAGCACCACGCCCCTGACTGGGCTGACCCGACTGTCTCGAAGACCCTGCACTGCTGGTAGCAATCTCACCCTGCTGATACTGTCCTCCCTGATACCACTGAGAACCACCCGCTGGAGCTGGAGGATACGGCATATAGCCGCCAGAATACTGAGGATAGCCACCCTGGGAATAGGGATCCTGGGGGTACTGATACTGCCCCGGAGCATAAGGGACAACATCACCCTGATAGTGGTAAGCACCACCTCGACCCGTCTGGCCGTAGCTACTAGGACCCTGGATCTGCTGGAGCGGTGCAGGTGGTGGCATAAAGGTCTGCTGCGTTTTCTGCTGCTGACCCTGGGGACAATTCGCAGCTCTATGTCCCACCTGTCCACACGTGAAGCAACCACTGCTACCACGCCTACACTCGCCGAAATGCCGGTTGTTACACCTACGGCAAACTGGGGCTCGGCCTCGACCACCATCACCCTGCCTCTGGCCTCTAGCACCACCAGAAAATCTACCTCCACGACCCTGCCCAGTGGCACTGAAGCCACCACTCGAAGAACTCGAACTAGCGCCATCCCTCTTGAAGTTCTGAGTCTGGCGAGGCCCGAACGATGCTTGACCTTTACCCTTGTCATCTTTCTTCTGATTGCCGTCCTTTTCTTCATCAGTGTCGCTCGACATGTTCTCAGAGTCCTCAATCCTCAACAAAATCTCATAGAAATCCTGGTAGGATTCACAGTGTGTGGTAGTCGCCATAGAACGCCACCTCTTCCTGGTGCCCAAACGGAAACGACGGAGCATCTCTGTTGGGTTACCAGCAACATCAGGATGGTAGCGGGACAGATCAGTAAACTTGCGATAGTATTCATTCGCCGTCATCTTCCGCTGTTTCAGCTCGGTGAACTCCTACTTCTTCCGATCGATGTACTCAGAGGGCACATACCTCCTCTTGAACAAATCCGTAAAAACATTCCAATCAGTCCTCTGATCTGGAGTCAACCTACGAAGCATGTGATGATTCATAAACAATAATAATATGGTGCATGACATAACGTAATTAACCCTTTTTAATCAATTTCTGGGAATATAAATGTATATAGGTATATACGGAAAACAAAAGCCCACTCACTGATAAGTGGAAGGGTCGTAGCCCCCCTGCCTCGAGTGCGAACGCTCGTCCTCGGGGTACGTGTCACCTATATGCGAAACAACTATAAAAACGTTAACTTTAAAGCACATAACCAACTTCTCGTAACAACTTCTCATACATTGCTCAAAATGGACAAATGAATATACCAACGTGCTCTACACAACCTCAGGATCACAACCATATTTTTAGAAAAAATTTCCTCCGCCGCACGCGCCCCCACGCGCCGGCCACGCGCAGGCACGTGCGGCGCACACAGACGGCGTCAACTGACGCCGTGAGGAATATTCCGTTATCTCTAACGGATTCTGTCAGATTTGACGGAATATTCCGTCACCTTCTCCGGCGACGTCGCCGGCGCCGGAAAACTGGAAAATTTTCAAATCGTGTTTTCTCACTCGTTTCTCAACCATTTTTCATGATTCTTGAACCAAAATGAAGATTAGGACTTGTAGAATCACGATAGACTACTTTTAAAGCCTAAAATTCACGAGATCATACCTGTCTCAAAACTCAAAAACCGGCCAACTTCGAAACCCACGATTCCGACTTCCAATTTCATCCAACGAGCTACTCCGATGCTCCTTAGGACCTCACTAAGACACCTATGAGCTTCAAAATCCCAAAAACGAGCTAGATCAATGTTTGCATGAACAGTGCTCAAAACGGACATCGTCGAATCGACGTGAAAACGATGTATTTCTCACCTGAAAATGGTACGGTTGTGCTCCCACGAGCTTCACGATCTCAGCTGTGCCCTTAGTTCCCTCGATCTGTGATGATTTGGTGGGTTGTGTGTGTGTCCGTACGTATTAAGGTGAACGGAAAGAGAGAGGGAGATGAGAGACAGAGACAGAGAAAGGGTAGAGAGAGATAGTGAGTGTGCATGTGTGTGTGTGGCCCAACACATGCCACAACACACAAAACAACCAATAATGTCAAAAGAAACAAACTAGGGGTAAAGTTGACAATTCACACGTGCGTTTCGATATTTCCGGGACGGGATGTCACAATATAAATATATAAAAATATAGACATAAATATTTATACACACACACACACACACACACATTTTTTTGCATGGTTTCCTGAATTGCACAACCGATCCTTTTCCTAGGAATCCTAGAAATCTCGTGATCGTGATTGTTCATCGTACATTGTGCGGTCAATTTTTATTAGGAATTATTTATATTTAATTTTAAATTTTAAAATTTAAAATAATTTCTAACTGGACAATGTACGATGAACAGTTATGATAACGAGATCCTTATAAGAAGGATCCGACGAATATCGTTTCCGGATTAACTTGACAACTATTCAGAATGGGATAAAGAAAACAGATGGAACACTTATGGAATTGACGCATGGCTATGTAGTATTAGGGTTCGACACTTGGTATACATGTGTCATCATAAAACGAATGCTGGAGGCTTATCACAATGTTTGCAGGAGGTGTACTAACCTAATGCAAATGCATGAAACTGTAGATATCTATACCACTAGGGTTTAATATATATATATACACACACATATAAAGAGGCACATGTCAAATTGGCCATTCAAACTTGTAAATATCCATACGTGTAAAAAGAGGCACAAATCAAATTGGCCATTCAAACTTTCAGCAAGATAAAAAAATCAACCTATCCAATCAAAAACCCCTTTTGGATTGGATGGGAATGTGTTTGGACCCAAAATTACATCATCGGCCTGAGCAATCGAGACCGTTGAATAGGCGAATTTTAGACCGTTGGATGATAAAGTGGTTGAAATAATTTTTAGTTATTATTGAGAAGTAATATTTTGATTTTTATCGTAATATTATATCTTAATAATAACTAGGGTAGTTAAAACCTAATTTTTGATATATCCAGGTGGTTGTTTCGGAACAAAGTGACTTGGAATTCATGGATGAGATTGGTGCACGTGGTCTTATCTAGGAATTGGTGAAGGAGTCATGCATGCACGTGGTCTTTGGCAGAAGGTTATGATAATGAGGGATAAAGGTTATTAGTCAAAGCAGGATTGCATCAGGTTGCAGGATGACAACAAAATTTTGATAAGATGAGAGCAATAAAGACTTAGAGTCACAGTACAATTAGGATTGATTTTCGCGACTTTGGCTTGCAGATCTCTATAAATACAAGGCTGCGAACACCATTCACGCATCTCCAATTCAACACACAACTGCCCTGCGCAAAACCTCTCAAAGATTTTGAGATTTTTGTTTTCTTTTTTCCGCCGACACATCTTCAGTTTGGATAAACAGCACTGTGAAGGCAACCGGCGAACACCTTCAGTTTGGATAAACAGCACTGTTGCCGTAGAATCAGCCGTTCCCGAAGCACCTTCAGTTTGGATAAACAGCACTGCGTCGAGGCCGACTGGTTATCTATCCAAGTCTCGGTCGAGAAGGATTTTGCAAATCCTTATTGGCAGAGGTCACCTCATTAGCCTTCTCGGCGAAATGAGGTGTTACCAGGTTACTACATTCGGCACCTTAAGAGCCGAATTTGATATTGAACTTCGTAGAACTAGCAGCCTTGTCTTCAGGCTGTAGAACTCAGAGACCGAGAGTGTTCCTTCCTCGGTCGCAATCGCAAGATAGAGAAGTCAACGACGCGCTCAAAGCTACATCAACAAATTTTTACTCCTCGGCCAAGCTCGGCCGACGAGTTGGCACGCCCCGCATTTGACTGAAGGACGTAGTTAGCTTATTAGTTACTCGGTCTGCGCGCCACGTAGGTTTTGTAATTTTTAGGATCAACAGAATGAATAAAGAAATACTAAGTCGACTTATATCAAATCTAGAACTTTGATTCTTGCCAAAATTTGTGAGACTTTATAATAAGTATACGTGTAAAGAAAGGCCACCTCCTACTTATATTTGTTTAGCAATTTGGCTACCTTATCTAGTCACTTTACTAACATGACAAATGTCTTTGGACTGGCATGTTGGCTAATCCCACGTGGAAAACTTAGCCACTTAGTTGCTGCCATGTGTCATCAATTCATGGGTCCAGCTGTAAATCCTAAATTCATATGAACTCTGAAATGTATTTTAAAAATGCCACGAGCTCATAATAATTCCTACTATCTTCATAAAATGACCTTTTCAATAAATAATTTCCAAATAATTCTCTTCTTTAGTAATAAATTATCGGGGCCTCACAAGCACAAAGTACAAACCCAAAAAGAACAAAAAAAAAAAAAAAAAAAACCCCATAAAATCAGCTGAAACAAAAGACAATAATTTGCAAAGGCAACTGAGATAGCAACTTGAGTATGCTTTCTTGAAAATATACGTTGGCACAATTATAATAAGTTTTCAATTCTTTCCAAATTATATAATAAATTTATAAGATATATAATAAATTTACTTTAATCTACATAGACCTGTGCCTAGGCGTTAGACCTTAGTCCGACGTTCGATTAGTACCTAACGTCTTTTAGAACCTTGCCATGATCCATTATAAAATTTTGCACTTAGAAAGTGGAATATAGCTGACAAGGTATTTGGTGTACAATAAGAGAGGCCAGAGGGCAAGGTATTTTGCTATTGTTGTATCATTGGCAAAGACCATATATAATGACGTTGTACAATGCTAAGGTGTTGTTTATGTACATCGAGTAACTTTTATGTAGAATCGTAATATACTCGCTGCTCCAGATACCGTAATTAACCTTTTGTTAAGGTGAAGATACAACCACCATATGCTGCAGGACCCGAGGAATACATTTGTGTGATGTTGCATTAGGCATGAGGTTGAGGAAGGCAGACAAAATGGGCAGCCTTGCTCCGAAATGACTGAGTCCTACCTACCCATCTCTTCCTTTGACCTCTCAACCATCGTCACTATCAATCATCCCACGGACTCCTTTGATTTTCCCAATTTCTTGTTTTTGTTTTTCGGCCAGTTGGTCAAAGTGTCGATCAAAAAAGAAGGAAAGCTTCGAGCTTTATCAAACAGAGAAATGGGTTTTTTTAGAGGAGGGAGGATCCCGAAATTTTTTAAATCACATTCGTTCATTGTAAATCGTGCAGTCAGAAATCATTAAAAAAAAATTTTAATGACAAGAAGGAATTCATGTCCCAATGGATAAAGGCGAATTTCAACGAAAGTCACGCGTCTGGGTTCGGTCCCCGAAGGAGTTGATTCTCTTCGTTTTATTTTTCATGTTTTTGGAAGAGGATCCTCTCTGGATTTACTTTGTGGGAATCCTAGGGATCCTTACATCTTAGCCGTCTATCGTACATCGTGCGGCCAATTTTCATTAGGTACTATTTGTATTTAACTTTAAATAATAAAAAAATCAAATAATTTTTTACTGCATAATGCACAATAAATGACTAAGATGTGAGGATCCCTAGGATCCCCACAATTTGGATCTGGATGGGATCCAAATCCCATGTTTTTATGCTTTCCTTACATACGCGGCATTTCGTTGATTTGAAACATCATCAGATTTTATGGGCATACCGCGCATATGGCAGACAACTATTTGTAAGAGAAATTTTATTTGAACCCATCTAACCTCTTTGTACACCCAACTTAAATTCTAAATGTGAATTGTCTATTTTATCTTAATGTACAATTACCATCAAGCACAAGATGAAATTAAGAATAAAACTAAAATTTATCAATAAACCCATACTCAATAATTAAGTTCTACCATCACACAATCTTTATCCTATATTAAATGGCATGAGCATCAGATCTTGCCATTGGAAGTCTTCCACTCTCATTGCTTTCTATTGTTATCTCCGCCATTGTCGAAGCTCAGAGGAGGAGAGAGAGAAAGACTATGTGAGGGGTAATAGCAGGGTTTTGAGGTAGGGATTTTCTTTATGTGCGCTAGGGTTCCACTTTCACAGTGTCGAGAAAATAGGGGTTAGGGCACAAGGTAATTGGCCTGATATAATAAAACTGCAAGAGAGCTGGTAATGAGAGTGGAAGACTTCCAAAGGTAAGATTGTAGTGCCATTTATGTAAAGTATAATTGATTAGATGTGATTGAAGATGATACTCAAGAATGATTATACTGTTGTAATTGATTGGGTTTCGTTTGTTACTTGAAACTTCTTTATTATTCTCAGAAATGTTGTTCTTGGTTAAAATAATCTATCATCTTTCGAAATACTAAAAGATAACTGAAGACATCCAAGTAAAAAAAGAGTGATCTTTGGCTAAAATAGAGTGTGTGCTAAAAATCAGACCGAGTTAGGCTTTTATCCCCACCCTCTCTTCACACTGCATTTGTACGAGTCACCACAAGAAAAACATCGAAATTATAAAAACAAAAATCCACTTAAGTTGACAACAATTGAAACTGAGAAACACCTTTTGAGGAAGATCATAAATCGATTCCCAATTTTCCACATATTTTCCCATGAGGGTTTCTCTCAAATCCAATAGTGGAGTTTCAAGGGTTGTGGCACCATGCATCTCAAAGACTTCTTGGAGTGTTGAAAATGTTTTCATTCTTACTGCCATTTGTTTTCGGGAAGTCACAAGTACCCTAGGATTTCTAATAATATAAACAAGGTCAGAATGCTAGTAAGTCTACTCATGACAAACCCAAAAAGAGAAAAAAAATCATAAAATCGGTTGAAACAAAAGATCATATTCTGCAAAGGCAACAGATACAGCAACCATAGTATGGTTTCTTGGAAATATACATTAACAATTATAATAAGTTTTCAATTCTTTCCAAATGATTACTTTTATAGATTCAAACATCTATCTGTATTGAACTACAAAGGACAAAGTTAAATTATCTTAAAAAAAAAAACTCCCTTCCTCTCAAAGACAATAACAAAGTAACACAGTTTCCCAAATAAAAAGGTTAAAAAAAATGACTCATTTTCTTCTACATGTCGAATAAATGGTTACTTAAAGCCACAAAATCAAGTAACAACAAAATTTAATCAATTAACAACAATATAATCCTTTTTGATTATCATCTTGAATCAAATCTGATCATTATAGTATGAGTACCAGATCTTACCTTTGGAAGTCTTCTACTCTCATTGCTTCTATTGCTATATCCGCCATTTTCGGAGCTTAGAGAGAGACTGTGTGAAGGGTTGTAGCTGGGTTTTGAGGTAAGGTTTTTCTATATGAGGGTAATGGTTCCACTAACGTCGAGAAAATTGGGCTTAGGGCACACAGTAATTGGCCTGATATAATGAAACTGCAAGAGAGCCATTTAATGTAATGAGAGTGGAAGACTTCCAAAGCTAAGATTCCAATATTCATGTCATTTAATGTAAAGTCTAATCGGATGTGATTCAAGATCATAATGGAGGAGGATTATACAGTTGTTAGCTGGTTGAATTTCGTTTGTTACTTGAAATTTATTATTCTCAGGAATGTTGTTCTTGGTTACAATAATCTATCATCTTTGGAAATACTAAAAGATTATCAAAGATATTTAAGTACAAAAAGAGTGATCTTTGGCTAAAATAAAGTTTGTACTAATAATCAAACCAAGTTAAGCTTTTATCCCCCACCACCTTTTCACACTGCATTTGTATGAGTCACGACCTGAAAAAACATTGAAATTTACTTAAAAAAAACAAAAACAAAACTCCACTTGAGTTGACAACGGTTGAAACTGAGAAATACCTCTTCAAGAGGATCATAAATCTATTCCCAATCTTTCCCATATTTTGCCGTCAGGGTTTCTCTCAGTTCCAAAGGTGGAGTCTCAAGGGATGTGGCACCATGCATCTCAAAGAAGAACTATTGAAAATGCTTTCTTTCTTGCTGCCATTTGTTCTTTTAGGAAGTCACAAGTACCCTAGGATGTCCAATAATATATATTAGGTCATAATGCCAGCAAGTCCACTCAGAACAAAAGCCGAAAAAAAAAAAAAAAAAAAAAATCATAAATTCAGTTGAAAAGAAAAAAAAAAACCACAGTTTCCCAAATAAAAAGGTAACAAAAAAAAAAAAAAAAACAAACAAAATGGAATGACCTTAATTTTCTTCTCTTACATATCAAATAAACAGTTACCTAAAGCAACAAAATCAAGTAACAAATGAAATTCAATCAATTAATGACAATATAATCCTTCTTGATTATCATCTTGAATCATATTTGATCAATTATACTTACATGAAATGGCATGAGTACCGGAATCTTACCTTTGGAAGTCTTCCACTCTCATTGCTTTCTACTATTATCTCCACCATTGTCATAGGTTAGAGGGAGGGAGAGAGATTGTGTGAGGAGTTGTAGCCGGATTATGAGGTAGGTTTTTCTATACGAGCGCTAGGGTTCCGCTTTCACAGCGTCAAGAAAAGTGGGCTTCTGGCATAAGGTAATTGGCTTGATATAATAAAAAATTGCAAGAGAGCCATTTAATGTAATGAGAGTGGAAGACTTCCAAAGGTAACATTCCAGTACTTATGCCATTTAAAATAAAGTATAATTAATCATATGTGATTCAAGATGATAATCAAGAATGAATATACTATTGTTAAGTGATTGAATTTCGTTTGTTACTTTAAATTTATTATTCTCAAGAGTGGTGTTCTTGGTTAGAATAATCTATCATCTTTGAAAATACTTAAAGATCACCAAAGACATCCGAGTACAAAAAAAAGTGATCTTTGGCTAAAATAGAGTGTGTGCTAAGAATCAAACTTTTTTATCTTTTATCCCCACCCCCTCTTCACACTGCATTTGTATGAGTCCTGACAAGAAAAACATTGAAATTAACTACGAAATATAAAAATAAAACTCCACTTAAGTTGACAACAGTTGAAACTGAGAAATCCCTCCCCTATAGGCCACTTGCTCACTTAGGATGTTTCTTTGTGCTCTTTGTTGTTGTCTACATCTAGTGCGCCTCACAAGACATATTGACTAGCGCACAACACACAACACATTTGGATGAGTCACTCACTTGAGCTCTACATATACCTCAATTATATGGATATGGGTCTTTCTAAACATAATGATTACAATTATACACCAATAAGAGGTATTGCCTTGGGTCCATTTATCGCCTTGTAGATCAACTTGAATTTTTGGTTGCATGCCTGAACTTGCGATTCATGCTTATGAAATTCCGGTGTCAACGCACACGCAAAGGACAAAATTGTCCAAGAAAATGAATAAATTTGAATGGAACCAAGCCAATGCATTTGAGGTTTCTGAGTGCATCACATACTGATAGACGAGAGAAATAGAGGGAAGCAAGAAGATATAAAATTAGAGACATAACAGAAGACAAGGATGAACTTTGACACGTGAAGTTGTTTATTTATAGTGAAGGGCTATAAAAACTAGAGAAATTGAGATCCAAATTACCAAACATAAACATTAAAAGGCAATACTAAATGAAAATAAGATAAATCCCTGGTAAATAAAAGCATATATGATAGTTCAGGACCCATAGCAAGTCATTCACCAAGTTGGACTGCCTCCTTAAGCAATCTCTCAAAATTATTGTATGATGATCCTCCAATATCAGTAGCTTCAACAGCTTTTTTCTTCCATTCCTTTGCCTTTTCCCTCATCTTCATCCCTCCTTCTCCTTCCAGCATTTCCTTAACAAGTGCTTCAATTTCATGGCGCTTCACATCAGGGCTCACCTCCATTCCAATCTCCCACGTTGTGCATGAGTAACGACAATTCGTTTGTTGCTCCGCAAAGAAAGGCCAACAAATTACTGGCACACCATGAGATATAGTTTCAATGGTAGAATTCCAACCACTGTGTGTTAGGAAAGCCCCAACAGATGGATGAGCCAACACTTGGTCCTGTGCACACCAACCTGTAATATAACCCCTATCCTTAATCTCCTCCAAAAATTCCTCGGGCAAAATTGGTGAGTCGCCTTTTACCACGTCAGCCCTAACTATCCATAAAAATGGGTGCTTGCTATTTGCCAGCCCCCATGCAAACTCAATTAAATGCTGGCCTGTCATCATCGTTACGCTGCCATAATTGACGTACACAACTGAATTGGGTTTCTTTTTATCAAGCCATTCCAAACATTTTGTGTCTTCTTTCCATAAGTTTGAGTTAAGTGACTTGCTTTCAGGGAAATGCCTGCCAAGCAAATTAAGGGGGCCGATGGTGTATATGTTGGGGAACATTGTCGATATTACCTTTAACACTTCGTGTTCGAATTCGTCAAATGTGTTGAAGATGATTGCAGAAGAGTTCAAACAGTTAAGTGATTCGGATCCCAAGTAATTAAACATTATGTCGTTGAGATCAGTAACTCTAATGAAACTTGGGATGTCCTTGAGCCGAACATTTTTCATACCTGGGATCCAATCAGTTGGTGTATCGAGTGTGCCATCATGCATGAAATTCTCATCTGAAATGCATGGAAGGTGAAGCATGTGTGATGATAGATAATTATGTTGACGGTTAGTTGATTAAAAAAAAAAAAAAATGAGATCGCAAAGTTTTATAGGTGATTGGTACAAAATCCCATAATTTAATCCGACAATCATTTCAACTCGGTCAGGACCGACTCTTACAAAGTTAAGATTGATTTTATTAAACCAAGTGATTAATCTTCCCCAATAACGTGGCAGAAAAGATTTCTGAATAAAATTAACGCATTGATGTACTATATTTGGCAACCTGTTTATTAGATTGGTCCGCTTCTATTAGTAGTGTGATGTGATGCTGGACTAGACCCAATCACACACTAGAAAACAGGACCAGAATCTATAAGCCCCATAATTAATAATAAATCAAAATGAACACAAGAATATAAAAGGTACACAGGAAAGAACAAAGTGTCAAGTCTGGGTTATCTTATCCTTTGGACATGCTGGATTGCAGAGAAGATAAGAGTGCTGGAGTGCAGAGAAGGTACGAGGGAACACTGAAAAGACTAAAGAATCATCTTCCTGGATAAACAAAGGAATATGCCCTTCCAAGGGAAGGATGTGGATGATTTAACTCAAGTGTGTCATGATAATTTATGTATACAAAAATGTTCATATACATAAATAAACTGATTAAC
Organism: Pyrus communis; assembly: GCF_963583255.1. Classification (NCBI taxonomy): domain Eukaryota; kingdom Viridiplantae; phylum Streptophyta; class Magnoliopsida; order Rosales; family Rosaceae; genus Pyrus; species Pyrus communis. Next base: position 16,021,570 of record NC_084818.1, read on the forward strand.
GACAAAAGCGTAAAAAAAACAAATGGAAATTAAAGAAGTACCTTTGAACGGAATAATGCCACGTTTGACAAGTTCGCTGTATTGCAAGTACCCCATGAAGCCACAAGCAGAGGCCGTCCATAACGTAACCTCCGGAATGCCTAATTCTCTAGCAGCTTTGCTCCCGAAGGTCATGGTACCATCTGCAACTATGCAAGTAACTTGTGGCACTTGAGATGAGGAATTGATCTTAGTCACTAGCTCTTTAAACGGACCAAGACAAGTTTTCTTAATGGAGTCACATAAAGTTGGAACATCTTGGGTTCCATCCTTATCCGAAGGAGGCAACCCGTCCGGTATGGTCTCGAACACAAAGTCCGGTAGACCCTTAACGGAGTCGGGACCTTTTGACCGGATTAAACGGTTGTGGTTGAACTCGGTGTTGACAAAGGTTATGTGGAAGTCCCTTGAGTGAATAAACTTGGCCAATTGCATCATGGGGTTAACATGGCCTTGTGCTGGGTATGGGACAAAAACCGCATGCCCTTTTTTGGTTGCTCGTTCTAATGGACTCATCTTCTCTCTTTGGTCTTTACCGAAAACTCGGAAAGTGCTCAGCTTCGAGGTCTTACTCGTGTGGTGAAAGCTAACTTCAATCCTGTGCTATTTATAGAAAATCTGGGTCAACTTTTCTTTGGCACGTGAAACTGACTCTGGCTAATGCTTTTCACTTTATAGATAGTCTCATAAGCAATTCAGTTTTTTTTTATTTTTATTTTTTTTTAAATATACTTTTGAGATGAAAAATAATAAATAATACATTTTTCTCTACTTACACACCATTGGTCATAAATAAAAAAAAAAAGTAGGTAAAAATAACTCCCTTTTCAAAGTTTATAACAAGAAACTTTTGCCACACGTCTAATTTTTGTCACACCTTCTAATTATCCTAAAAGAGCCTAGTAGTCTATCATCATTTTTTTATTTTAAATCTTAGCAGACTCTATAGAACATAATTCACATTTAAGGGGGATTCGGGTCTCATCATCAGGTTTACAACTTGTCCAGGTGACATTTTCACAATGAGTATTTACACGTGTATTTACAGACCAATTGGACTAGAAAGTCAAAGTCAGCTCTATAAATGGTACATCATGTGTTATTATGTAAGTGGTGAGAAATTGTATTTTTTATGTTATTAATTTTTTTAAGACAAGAATCTCACCACTTGTATAAAAACACGCGATGTACCACTCTGTATTCCGGACACATTGAAATTTTCATCTATTCATCTCAACTTCTTTTCTTCCCTTTCGTAGAAGCTAAGATCTGGATCAGATCAATATTCTTACCACTACTCTCTAAGACGTATTACAGTATTGGTGTGGTCCTTTCCTCTTTTTTTTTTTTTTTTTTTTTATATCCAACAAATCACTGAATACAGCCAATGAAAAAAATCTAATCGATTGGTGTGTCCCTTTCCTTTTTTTTTTTTTTTATTTTTTTTTTATTTTAATATCCAACAAATTATTGAATACAGTCAATGAAAAATTGTAATTGACTTACGTGGTTCTCATTGAAGGGTAAACTACGAAAAGCATTAGTCAAATTATCCAACAAATTATCGTATTCCTACCAAGACTTTACATACCAAACTACGAAAAGAATGAGAGGTTGTTAGATTATCCTTAATTGATCCAGAATCCTCTGCGTATAGAATTGTTAATCTAATCGATTGGCGTTTCCTTTTCCTTTTTTTTTTTTTTTTTAATATCCAACAAGTTATTGAATACAATCAATGAAAAATTGTAATGGACTTACGTGGTTCTCATTGAAGGGTAAACTACGAAAAGCATTAGTCAAATTATCCAACAAATTATCATATTCCTACCAAGACTTTATGTACCAAACTACGAAAAGAATGAGAGGTTGTTAGATTATCCTTAATTGATCCAGAATCCTCTTCGTATAGAATTGTAATTTTCAATTATATTTAGGGTAGGATTCCTATTTTAAGAGGGATTAATATTACTTCATATATATTGTAATATTTTATACACATCAATACAAGAAGTCACAATTCTACATAATACCACTCATCTAGGTTTTCTATTTAGTTCATCTGCTTCTCCTTCTCTTTCTTCTCTCATCCACCATATTAGGCTTAGGGGTAATTGGGCCTTGTCTTGTCTTTTAGTGTTGGAAAAAAAATGGTGTAATTGCTATATTAAATCATATAAAAAAAAATAGTACATGCAATTATATATTAAAGTAATGCATACACATAAGTAACCATTGTTAAATGAAAACGACATAATGGATTAGAAAAAACTTAAAAATACGGTCTAGGCCAATGTTAAATACATTAAAAGGCAATACTAAATGAAAATAAGATAAATCCCTGGTAAATAAAAGAATATATGATAGTTCAGGAAAAGGGACCAAACGTGTTCCTGACCCATAGCAAGTCATTCACCAAGTTGGAGTGCCTCCTTAAGCAATCTCTCAAAATTATTGTATGATGATCCTCCAACATCAGTAGCTTCAACAGCTTTTTTCTTCCATTCCTTTGCCTTTTCCCTCATCTTCATCCCTCCTTCTCCTTCCAGCATTTCCTTAACAAGTGCTTCAATTTCATGGCGCTTCACATCAGGGCTCACCTCCATTCCAATCTCCCATGTTGTGCATGAGTACCGACAATTCGTTTGTTGCTCTGCAAAGAAAGGCCAGCAAATTACTGGCAAACCATGAGATATAGTTTCAATGGTAGAATTCCAACCACTGTGTGTTAGGAAAGCCCCAACAGATGGATGAGCCAACACTTGGTCCTGTGCACACCAACCTGTAATATAACCCCTATCCTTAATCTCCTCCAAAAATTCCTCGGGCAAAATTGGTGTGTCGCCCTTTACCACGTCAGCCCTAACTATCCATAAAAATGGGTGCTTGCTATTTGCCAGCCCCCATGCAAACTCAATCAAATGCTGGCCTGTCATCATCGTTACGCTGCCATAATTGACGTACACAACTGAATTGGGTTTCTTTTTATCAAGCCATTCCAAACATTTTGTGTCTTCTTTCCATAAGTTTGAGTTAAGTGACTTGCTTTCGGGGAAATGCCTGCCAAGCAAATTAAGGGGGCCGATGGTGTATATGTTGGGGAACATTGTCGATATTACCTTTAACACTTCGCGTTCGAATTCGTCAAATGTGTTGAAGATGATTGCAGAAGAGTTCAAACAGTTAAGTGATTCGGATCCCAAGTAATTAAACATTATGTCGTTGAGATCAGTAACTCTAATGAAACTTGGGATGTCCTTGAGCCGAACATTTTTCATACCTGGGATCCAATAAGTTGGTGTATCGAGTGTGCCATCATGCATGAAATTCTCATCTGAAATGCATGGAAGGTGAAGCATGTGTGATGATAGATAATTATGTTGACGGTTAGTTGATAAAAAAAAAAATATATGAGATCTCATAGTTTTATAGGTGATTGGTGCAAAATCCCATAATTTAATCCGACAATCATTTCAACGCATTGATTAATCTTCCCCAATAACGTGGCAGAAAAGATTTCTGAATAAAATTAACGCATTGATGTACTATATTTGGCAACCTGTTTATTAGACTGGTCCGCTTCTATTAGTAGTGTGATGTGATGCTGGACTAGACCCAATCACACACTAGAAAACAGGACCAGAATCTATAAGCCCCATAATTAATAATAAATCAAAATGAACACAAGAATATAAAAGGTACACAGGAAAGAACAAAGTGTCAAGTCTGGGTTATCTTATCCTTTGGACATGCTGGATTGCAAAGAAGATAAGAGTGCTGGAGTGCAGAGAAGGTACGAGGGAACACTGGAAAGACTAAAGAATCATCTTCCTGGATAAACAAAGGAATATGCCCTTGGAAGGGAAGGATGTGGATGATTTAACTCAAGTGTGTCATGATAATTTATGTAAACAAAAATGTTCATATACATAAATAAACTGATTAACGACAAAAGCGTAAAAAAAAACAAATGGAAATTAAAGAAGTACCTTTGAACGGAATAATGCCACGTTTGACAAGTTCGCTGTATTGCAAGTACCCCATGAAGCCACAAGCAGAGGCCGTCCATAACGTAACCTCCGGAATGCCTAATTCTCTAGCAGCTTTGCTCCCAAAGGTCATGATACCATCTGCAACTATGCAAGTAACTTGTGGCACTTGAGATGAGGAATTGATCTTAGTCACTAGCTCTTTAAACGGACCAAGACAAGTTTTCTTAATGGAGTCACATAAAGTTGGAACATCTTGGGTTCCATCCTTATCCGAAGGAGGCAACCCGTCCGGTATGGTCTCGAACACAAAGTCCGGTAGACCCTTAACGGAGTCGGGACCTTTTGACCGGATTAAACGGTTGTGGTTGAACTCGGTGTTGACAAAGGTTATGTGGAAGTCCCTTGAGTGAATAAACTTGGCCAATTGCATCATGGGGTTAACATGGCCTTGTGCTGGGTATGGGACAAAAACCGCATGCCCTTTTTTGGTTGCTCGTTCTAATGGACTCATCTTCTCTCTTTGGTCTTTACCGAAAACTCGGGAAGTGCTCACCTTCGAGGTCTTACTCGTGTGGTGAAAGCTAACTTCAATCCTGTGCTATTTATAGAAAATGTGGGTCAACTTTTCTTTGGCACGTGAAACTGACTTTGGCTAATGCTTTTCACTTTATAGATAGTCTCATAAGCAATTCAGATTTTTTATTTTTTTATTTTTTTTTAAATATAGTTTTGAGATGAAAAATAATAAATAATACATTTTTCTCCACTTACACATCATTGGTCATAAATAAAAAAAAAAAGTAGGTAAAAATAACTCCCTTTTCAAAGTTTATAACAAGAAACTTTTGCCAAACGTCTAATTTTTGTCACACCTTCTAATTATCCTAAAAGAGCCTAGTAGTCTATTATCATTTTTTTTTTAAATATTAGCAGACTCTTGAACATAATTCACATTTAAGTGGGATTCGGGTGTCATCATCAGGTTTACAACTTGTCCAGGTGACATTTTCATAATGACTATTTACACGTGTATTTACCAATCAATTGGACTAGAAAGTCAAAGTCAATTATATAGATGGTACATCATATGTTATTATGTATGTGGTGAGAAATTTTATTTTTTATGTTATTAATTTTTTTAAGACAAGAATCTCACTACTTGTATAAAAACACGTGGTATACCACTCCGTATTCCAGACACATTGAAATTTTCATCTATTCATCTCAACTTCTTTTCTTCCCTTTTGCGGAAGCTAAGATCTGGATCGGATCAATATTCATACCACTACTCTCTAAGACGTATTACATTATTGGTGTGGTCCTTTCCTCTTTTGTTTTTTTATACCCAACAAATCATTGAATACAGCCAATGAAAAAAATCTAATCGATTGGCGTGTTGACACACCCCGACCGAGATCGGAGCGTGCTGGCCGTCACATGAAGGTGACGTAACCATGTGCACGTGCGGAAGCTAATAAAACAGTAATATAAAAGTACGAATAATTTAAAAACTAGCATACAACGTCCTAGAACAAGTGCTAGCATAAGTGAGATACAAATTCAGAGCAAGACTATAGCAGTCCAAAAGAAAAGTTGCGACAAAAGTACACCCGAAGGTGACCCTACGCTGGTGAGTATCTGTCAGAAAAGCCGGAAGAACCCTCTGGGAGACCACCGACACTGTTAATCAACTAGAACCTGGAGGGGCGCAAAACAAAAGCGTGAGTGGGCAAAAACAAAGCTCTTTGAAAACCATTTAGCAAAATACATTCTAACCCCTCGCCGTAAAACCTGTATACTTCCCAGAAAATAATCATATATACGTACGTATAAAAATGCCAATCATGCTCAAGGGTATGCCAAACATGCTCAACAATGTGCCATGTCAAAGTCTCATAATGATATGCAAGTGCTCAGGTATAACTCATATCAATAGCATAACATCTGGCAGCCGGAGTCACCTAACGTGACCTGTACGGCTGCATATAGAGCTCAAATCTCAAAACTCAATAACTGAACCTGCCCACGAGTCGGAACCACCTAAAGTGGTCTGTACGACAGGCCTGGGTGTAACATATATATACGCTCTAGTGCTACGATCACGTGAAGGCTGTGCGAATAATCGCGGGTCACCTACGAGTCGGAACCACCTAAAGTGGTCTGTACGACAGGACTGTGCACCTAACTTGGATCCAAGCTGAGTGTGTGGTGCGGGAGGTGAACATCACGTGAAGGACTGTGCCCTACTCTGGGCGGGAGCACTAACACCGAGGGTGCAGATTATGAGCTCTCTAAGCATCTCAAACTACTACTGAATATAAACATGCATACCATTTACCTGGCACTTACCTGTGCGTCCACGACACCCAATACGCATATATAAATGTATGCCACTACTAATGCATGTGATGATGCATAAACAATAATAATAACGTGCATGGCATAAATCAAATACTCATTTTTAATCAATTTCTGGGAATATAATTGTATATAGGTATATACAAAAAACAAAGGCCCACTCACTGGTAAGTGGAAGGGTCGTAGCCCCCCTGCCTCGAGTGCGAACGCTCGTCCTCGGGGTATGTGTCACCTATATGCGAAATAACTATAAAAACGTTAACTTTAAAGCACATAACCAACTTCTCGTAATAACTTCTCATACATTGCTCAAAATGGACAAATGAATATACCAACGTGCTCTACACAACCTCAGGATCACAACCCTATTTTTAGAAAAAATTTCCTCCGCCGTACGCGCCCCCACGCGCTGGCCAAGGCACGGCCACACGCGCCGGCCACGCGCAGGCACGTGCGGCGCACACGGACGGCGTCAACTGACGTCGTGAGGAATATTCTGTTATCTCTAACGGATTCCGTCAACGGGGTCAGGAATATTCCGTCAGATTTGACGGAATATTCCGTCACCTTCTCCGGCGACGTCGCCGGCGCCGGAAAACTGGAAAAACTTCAAACTTCGTTTTCTCACTCGTTTCTCAACCATTTTCCATGATTCTTGAACCAAAATGAAGCTTAGGGCTATTAGAATCACGATATACTACTTTTAAAGGCTAAAAACTACGCGATCATACCTGTCTTCAAACTCAAAAACCGGCCAACTTCGAAACCCACGATTCCGACGTCCAATTTCGTCCAACGAGCTACTCCGATGTTCCCTAGGACCTTACTAAGACACCTATAAGCTTCAAAATCCCAAAAACGAGCTAGATCAATGTTTGCATGAACAGTGCACAAATCGGAGTTTGTGAAATCGACGTGAAAACGTCGGAGTTCTCACCTGAAAATGGTATGGCTGTGTTCTCCTCGACCTCACGAGCTCAATTGTGTCCTTGGTTTCCTCGATCTGTGAACGTTCGAGTGAGTGTGTGCTTGTCCGTACGTTTTAAGGTGAACGGGAAGGGAGAGGGAGATGAGAGACAGAGACAGAGAAAGGGCAGAGAGAGACAGTGAGTGTGAATGTGTGTGTGTGTGGCCCAGCACATGCCACAACACACAAAACAACCAATAATGTCAAAGAAACGAACTAGGGATAAAGTTGACACTTCACACGTGCGTTTCGATATTTCCGGGACGGGATGTCACACGTGTCCCTTTCCTTTTTGTTTTTTTGTTTTTTTGTTTTTTTTAATATCCAACAAATTATTGAATACAGTCAACGAAAATTTCTAATTGGCTTATGTGGTCATTGAAGGGTAAACTACAAAAAGAATTAGTCAAATTATCCAACAAATTGTCGTATTCCTACTAAGACTTGACGTATCAAACTACAAAAAGAATGAGAGGTTGTTAGATTATCCTTAATTGATCCAGAATCCTCTTAGTATGGAATTGTAATTTTCAATTATATTTAGGGTAGGATTCCTATTTTAAGAGGGATTAATATTACTTCATATATATTGTAATATTTTATACACATCAATACAAGAAGTCATAATTCTACATAATACCACTCATGTAGGTTTTCTATTTAGTTCATCTGCTTCTCCTTCTCTTTCTTCTCTCATCCACCATATTAGGCTTAGGGGTAATTGGGCCTTGTCTTGTCTTTTAGTGTTGGAAAAAAAGGTGTAATTGCTATATTAAATCATATATAAAAAAAAAAAAAATAGTACATGCAATTATATATCAAAGTAATGCATACTCATAAGTAACCATTGTTAAATGAAAATGACATAATAGATTAGAAAAAACCTAAAAATACGGTCTAGGCCAATGTTAGGCATTCTGTCCTTGAGACAAGTTTACATCCACTACAGTGCTCATGGTTGACCGGCAGTTGTCTTCCAGAATACAACGACAACATCCATGTAATAGTAGCACTCCAAATCACAAGACTCCAATGAATCACGATTGTGTTGAAAACTCTCTCATATAGACTCAATGAGACTCTCTAATGTTTAGTGCACTCTTTCTACTGTTATCTCTGCGATTGTCGGAGCACAACCGGAGAGAGAGACTGTGTGAGGGGTTGTAGTCAGGTTCTGAGGTATGGTTTTTCTATATGAGTGCTAGGGTTCCGTTTTTGCTGCGTTGAGAAAATTGGGCTTAGGGAACAGAGTAATTGGCCTGATACAATAAAACTGCAAGAGAGCCATTTAATGTAATGAGAGTGGAAGACTTCCAAAGGTAAGATTCCAGTACTAATGCCATTTAATGTAAAGTATAATTGATCAGATATGATTCAAGATGATAATGAAGAATTATTATATTATTGTTAATTGATTAAATTTCGTTTGTTACTTACAGTGGTGGTTCGAATATTCTATTATACAAATTAACCCCCATAAGATATCCCGAGTTCATAAACCCCATTTGTTAGTCATCTTATCTAATTCATTGATCTCCAGCCCACATTGACAATTTATCTCGCTGATATCCTATTCTAATGTGCAAACCGGGCTTGCCTGGGACCTAGTTCACAATTAATAGATTCAACTACACAAAAGATCCCTTCTAATTACCTTCATTTCCAGACCAATCTCAACACTAAATAATGTGTCACATGAATGATGCACAAATAATGTCATTCATCTTTCACATATATCATAGTATGTTCTCAACAAATAACATTTCAGCAATAATTCCATAACCAATAACAAGTAAACACTCAACTAAAGCAATTAGCCAAATAATATCCAACCACATTAATCAATTAAAAAAATCAAGAATATTATAACACTTCACGAAATTTAATAAAATCAATTTCCCTAAAGGTCTGCCGTATTTCCCCTACCTGAATTTCAAAGCTAAACTGAAAATCTACATCACTACCGAAATAACTAAACTCTACGTACTTGAACAAGCTCATTGATCACGTCTAAATACTATGTATTTCTTCCACTCTTATCTTTTCTAATCTCTCTTACTATATATAAATATATAAAAATATAGACATAAATATTTATACACACACACACACATTTTTTTGCATGGTTTCCTAAATTGCACAACCGATTCTTTTCCTAGGGATCCTAGAAATCTCGTGATCGTGACCATTCATTGTACATCGTGCAGTCAATTTTTATTAGGTACTATTTATATTTAATTTTAAATTTTAAAATTTAAAATAATTTCTAACTGCACAATGTACGATTAACGATTATGATCACGATATCCTTATAAAAAGGATCTGGCGAAGATCATTTCCGGATTAACTTGACAACTATTCAGAATGGGATAAAGAAAACAGATGGAACACTTATGGAATTGACGCATGGCTATGTAGTATTATGGTTCGACACTTGGTATACATGTGTCATCATAATACGAATGCTGGAGGCTTATCACAATGTTTGCAGGAGGTGTAAAGAAATTGGCCATTCAAACTTGTAAATATCCATACGTGTAAAAAGAGGCACAAATCAAATTGGCCACTCAAACTTTCAGCAAGATAAAAAAATCAACCTATCCAATCAAAAACCCCTTCTGGAGTGGACGGAAATGAATAAGAAATACTAAGTCGTCCCATATAAACCTAGAACTTTGGTTCTTGCCAAAATTTGTGAGACTTTATAATAAGTATACGTGTAAGGAAAGGCCACCTCCTACTTATATTTGTTTAGCAATTTGGCTACCTTATCTAGTCACTTTCCACCTAGTATACTACTAACATGACAAATGTCTTTGGACTGGCATGTTGGCTAATCCCACGTGGAAAACTTAGCCACTCAGTTGCTGCCATGTGTCATCAATTCATGGGTCCAGCTATAAATTCTAAATTCATATGAACTCTGAAATGTATTTTAAAAATGTCACCAGCTCATAATAATTCCTACTATCTTCATAAAATGACCTTTTCAATAAATAGTTTCCAAATAATTCTCTTCTTTAGTAATAAATTATCGGGGCCTCACAAGTACAAAGTACAAACCCAAAAAGAACAAAAAAAAAAAAAAAAAAAAAACCATAAAATCAGTTGAAACAAAAGACAATAATTTGCAAAGGCTACTGAGATAGCAACTTGAGTATGCTTTCTTGAAAATATACGTTGGCACAATTATAATAAGTTTTCAATTCTTTCCAAATTATATAATAAATTTAATTATTTTTATAAGATATATAATAAATTTACTTTAATCTACATAGACATGTGCCTAGGCGTTAAACCTTAGTCCGACGTTCGATTAGTACCTAACGTCTTTTAGAACCTTGCCATGATCCATTATAAAATTTTGCACTTAGAAAGTGGAATATAGCTGACAAGGTATTTGGTGTACAATAAGAGAGGCCAGAGGGCAAGGTATTTTGCTATTGTTGTATCATTGGCAAAGACCATATATAATGACGTTGTACAATGCTAAGGTGTTGTTTATGCAAATCGAGTAACTTTTATGTAGAATCGTAATATACTCGCTGCTCCAGATACCGTAATTAACCTTTTGTTAAGGTGAAGATACAACCACCATCACCATCAGAGAAGAATGCGAACTAAATTAAGCATTCACCATCACTTTTTGAAGAAGGCTTGCTCAATGCAATGTTCTATTAAGGTAAACAAATATATTATTAAAAGAAACGAAGGCAAAATTTTCACAGCTCACTGTCCAAATATAGCGCAAACTCAGGCCAGGCCAAAGCATACTTCTGTATAGGGTTGACAGTAATATGCTATGCGGCCATATGCTGCAGGACCCGAGGAATACATTTGTGTGATGTTGCATTAGGCATGAGGTTGAGGAAGGCAGACAAAATGGGCAGCCTTGCTCCGAAATGACTGAGTCCTACCTACCCATCTCTTCCTTTGACCTCTCAACCATCGTCGCTATCAATCATCCCACGGACTCCTTTGATTTTCCCAATTTCTTGTTTTTCTTTTTCGGCCAGTTGGTCAAAGTGTCGATCAAAAAAGAAGGAAAGCTTCGAGCTTTATCAAACAGAGAAATGGGTTTTTTTAGAGGAGGGAGGATCCCGGAAATTTTTAAATCACATTCGTTCATTGTACATCGTGCAGTCAGAAATCATTATAATTTTTTTTTATTTAAAATTGAATATAAGCGGTATCTGATGAACACTGACCACATAATGTACGATGAATATATATGATTGGAGGATTCTTGGGATCCTCACAAAAAGGATCCGGAGAGGATCCTCTCTCTTTTTAGAGATGGGAAGAAGAAAGAGCGATGTCCAAGCAATAAAAAAAAATGTAGGAGGTCACGGGTTTAATGCTCCGAGCTGATGAGTTTGTTTGATTGTTGCTTGATTGTGGCTATAAAAGAGATGGATAACTGTGACTTTTCATCAATTGTCTTACTTAAAAATAAATAAATAAATAAATAAATAAAAAATAATATATATATATATATATATATATATATATATATATATATAATAGTTTGGAATAACAAGAAGGAATTCATGTCCCAATGGATAAAGGCGAATTTCAACGACAGTCATGCGTTTGGGCTCAATCCCCGAAGGAGTCGATTCTCTTCGTTTTATTTTTCATGTTTTTGGAAGAGGATCCTCTCCGGATTTACTTTGTGGGAATCTTAGGGATCCTCACATCCTAACCGTTCGTCTTACATCGTGCGGCCAGTTTTCATCGGATACTATTTGTGTTTAACTTTAAATAATAAAAAATCAAATAATTTTTTACCGTATGATGCATAATGAATGACTAAGATGTGAGGATTCATAGGATCCCCACAATTTGGATCTGGATGGGAACCAAATCCCATGTTTTTATGCTTTCCTTACATACGCGGCGTTTCGTTGATTTGAAACATCATCAGATTTTATGGGCCCACCGCGCATGTGGCAGACAACTATTTGCCACCGCGCATGTGGCAAACATCATCTAACCTCTTTTTACATCCAACTTAAATTCTAAATGTGAATTGTCTATTTTATCTTAATGTATAATTACCATCAAGTACAAGATGAAATTAAGAATAAAACTAAAATTTATCAATAAATCCATACTCAATAATTAAGTTCTACCATCACACAATCTTTATCCTACATTCATTTTGACTAAATTCCTAAGAGCTACCATAAAACCCTATGATCACCTAATAATCAAATCCGGTTGCTTTTCGTTTCCTCTGTAGCTTCATGTTAACTCGATCAGTAAGAGCAATAATTACAAGCAATATCACCACGAAAAACAAAAGAGTCAGAAAGCTTTCAACAAATTGATGCTGTTGATCAATTCATCTATTAGAAACTCGACCAAAAGACAAAGCCATTTTTGCGTGCTTACTCTTGTAATCACTCCATGTGCCATGTGCAAACAATCGAAGCACATCGAGGTAGACATAGTTTTCAATTCCTTCAAGCTGCACATATTCCACGGTAAAAAAAACAAATGCATATTGTTGAGCAAAAATTGTACATAATATATAAACAAATAATTCACTCGACACAATTTCACCTTCGTTCATTTTTTCTGAAGAGGGTTTTATTAATTTGAGTTCAACCTACTCTAGGCCATGTGTCTATTAAATACAACCCTTCTCTTGGGAAAGGAATACCCTTTGATTCTAATATGAATAAATCGTAACTTGGGGATTTGAGCGTTTATTTGATTTTGTGACTGCATCTAGGTAGAGCCTTAGATTGCCTACGTACCCTTGTTGAGGGATTAAGTCACTCGTAGTTTCTTGGTATTTGGTACTTGTTTGAATTTGATGCCTTGTGCAGTTTTAGCTTGTGCAAGCGAGAACTTTGAGCCATTTGAGTGTTTGATGCCTTGTGCAGTTTTGGCTCGTGCAGGCAATGACTTTGTGCCATTGGATCATTTGGTGCCTTATGCAGTTTTATTTCATACAGGCGAGAACTTTGAGCTATTGAAACAGTATGCAGCTTCATGCCATTTAAGTCTTGCTACGACCCCTCGAAGGCCACGTGATTGACTAAGGCTATGGCAGTAGGCATTGAATGCCTCTTTTTGTTGCCGACTTGCTCCAATAAATTCACGTGCCTAGCAGAACCAATTTGCTTTCGGTGCCCTGCAGAGGCAAAGAAAATAAGGAAAGGCTTTGAATCATAGAGAGAGAACAAGGCAACACGTGATGCATGATCAGGACTTGCCATCCTTTCACCATTTTTTTGATAATATTTTGCCTCTTCTTCTAGGGAATCGCATGCCTTGGTTTACCAACTTTGTTTGCACTCCATCACGTGTTGTTTACTTTCACTTCTTTTCTTCCTTTTTATTTTATGTTTGAAATCCAACAGACTTTTTCTGGAGCACTTTTCTTCCTTGAGAGTTTTCAACTCGTTTTTTTTCCTTTTCCTTTGCAGCTTCTTTCTCCTGACAAATTTGTACAGGATCGTGCTTGGAATAAAAAAAAAAATATATTTCCTCTGATTCCTTCACCGGATTTATCCCACAAGGCTTCTGTTCAAAGCAGCCTTTTTTTTATTTATTTTTTATTTATTTTTTTTTATATTCTTCTTTTGAACTTTCAACCTACTTAACATGGGACTTTAAACCCATTTGTCCCGAGCTTATCTCCAACCTTGTCAGCAAGCTTTTTTTCTTCCCTTCTTTCAAGACTTGAACTTTCCTAGTCTCGAATAATACTGCACGGTCGTCAGGTATGGCTGCAGGAACTTCACGGAGAGCTTTTTGAGCTTCTGCAATCTGTTTTAAAGTGCAACTTTAGAGCCACTTCCGCTGCATCCTTGGACCTGGGGACTATTCTCTTTTCTCAAATTCTCGGCTTTCTTGCCTTCGGATGTCTTCCACATTTTCTGAAGGCTTTGGGTTATTCTCGCCACTGTCAGTGGGATGGGAATGGCTCGCAGCGATTGGTGTTGCATTTTTTTTGGCCTTCTTTCACTTCTTCACACTGACCATCGCTGCCATCTTCTTGTTCGAGCGTCCGTCAAATTTGTTGATGTTCTGGACCCGTGTGCCCAATTGCATCACCTAGTTCATCACCTTCGGATCACAGATTGCACTGGGCTTCTTTCGGAGGACTGACGGAGACGACGGTTGAAGAGCGGTGGTGTTGCGGTTTGGTTTCTGCAGTGTAGTGATCACTTAGACTTGGTTGGAACTTCACGGGGTGGTTTAGACCACCCCAAAGAAATTCATGGGATTGACGGCAGCGGCGGGGAGAAAGAACTTGAGTCTTCCACTTCGAATCTTCTTTATCCAGGCGATGCCGCAACTTTTGTGCCTAGAACGGCATCATTTCTTTCTTCTATGCGAGCTTTTGTGCCTAGAACGGCATCATCTTTTGTGCCTAGAGCGGTACGAGCTTTTGTGCCTTCTTTCTTTATGCAGCGGCGTCTTTGGCTTCATCCTTTTGTTCTTTTGCTTCGTGCTCTGCTGCGTGCTTTGCTCAGCAACTATTTCAACTCCACACTCTTTGACGGACGTGTGGCAGCCACTGCGGTTGTTGTTCTCTTCCTCCATTGACGCGACTTCCTTGGGTTTCTTCTAGTTTTATGCGACACGGCATTACTAAACCCATCTCCTTCAAGCTGCATGGGTTTCTTCTGGCTTTATGCGACACGGCATTACCAAACCCATCTCCTTTAAGCCGCATAATGCACGGACTTCATCTGAGAAACCACCGGAGATGACGGTTGGAGACGTGGCACGACTGCTACTTCCGTTTGGGTTTTTGTCTAACGTCGGCGGTTGCTAGCATATAAGTTCTTGTTGCTGCCCAAAGTTTTTAAAGACAACGTTTGCCTGCAAAATAATTTTACTGGGGAGAAAATGAAGAGAAAAGAAACATAGTTTTGTACCTTCTGATTGTTGCTTGCAGTTTGCTTTCCTTTCTTGAAAGGCCTGGTTCGGAATCGCCGGTAATGGAATTACTTCGTCTTCTCTTCCGGCAGTACTTCGTTGCTTCTTTCTTCTCTCAATTTCTGCAGCGTACCTCCTCCTATATTTTCTGTCCCTTCTTACTGTGACTGATGCCTATTTATAGGCATCATAGGAAGTCTCTGGAGATTTTACGCGGGGAAGATAGAGGCCATATCTTTCGCCATTTTCTCTTAACCTCTCCCACTAACTGTGTAACTTTCCACGTCTTGCAGAGAATAGGGAACTCCTGTGTTGCACGTTTCTTCCCCCTTTTGTAGGAAGAAATTCATATTTTATTTTCTATTTATTTATTTATGGATGTTGATTTGTATGTAAGGCCCATCCTCATCTTTTGGGCTGGATTATATTTTGTTTTGCCTTGTAGTTTGGGCCCAATTTCCATGCACTCTATTTTTTATTTGTTATATATTTTTGTTGTTCAACACATATGAAACAAGACCCAGTAACAATCAACAATTTTATTTTGTCTTTGGCTGCAACAAAATTCTGATTATACATCTTTTGCTCAAACCCAGAAACTACACCACCAAAATATACCCAGAAAAATGAAACTTCCACAATAAATAAATAGAAACATGGGAACCTGAAGAACATTAGGGACATCGATAATTTCCGAAAAGGCAAAAAGGGCAGGGTGGGAGGTGACTTTTGCGACGAGGGGGCCGACGGCGGAGCCATCGACTGATGAGGCTTGCTTCACGAAGCGATCAATGACCTCCTCTTGCTTTTGCTTTCTAAAAGGTGTAAAGATGAATTTTTATATATTGAATTGAGTTTGTGAGGATAGTTTAGATAGTAAATTTGGGTTTAAAAAGAGATTGATGTTACACAGATCATATTTTTATTTTTTACACAGATCATATTTTTATTTTTTAAATTATTAAAAAGAAGGAATTTCGATTCCATCTGGATCCTCACATTCCATCCGGTCATCGTATATCATGTAGCCGATAGATATTTCTACTGGAAGCTCTTGTGGCACATTAAACTGCTCAAAAAACTGCCTAAGATGCTCTTTCAAACTTTGAGTGTAGAACTCTGAATGGGGATTGTTCCAGTTCCATTTTGAATTGTTTCTCATATTTATATACTCCTGGACATAATCTGGAAAATATTTCCTCTCAGGATAATGCAAAATATCATGGGTCTTTGAATTGCAAAGAGCACAAACTGTAGGCTTAAATCCATAATAACCCGTTTCTGCTAATGAAACCCAAAGAGGTGGTCCACCATGTGTCAGATTGAATTCAGGGGGAATTGTAAATTCCATTGTTGCACTACTCAAAAAGAAACAAATTGTAACCTACAAAAACAAAATCAGCAATTAAATAAAAAGATATATACAACAATAATTAACTAAGAGTTGATAAACACAAATTATTTAAAACAGTCCCCGGTAACGGTGCCAGTTTCTTGATAGATATTTTTACCACCTGCAAAAGTAGGGATAAAAACACTAAAATGCTTGCAAGAGTACAAGATAATTGTAGTATAGCAGCTCAAGTAAGGTCGTTCTCTACGGGGATTGAATGAATAATTTGTATCAAATCAAACTTAATTAATTACTTAAAACAAAGTTTGAGAAAAAGTTGATTTTTTATTTCAAATAATAAAAACGAATTTAATAGAAAACAATAAAATAAACTGATAAAATCAAATAAACTAAAAGAAAAAAGGTTTTTGAAAATTTAATTGTAAAAGCTTAGGGTTTCGCTGTCATCATAACAATCCTATGTTCTTCCAATTACATATGAATTACACATGCATATTTTGAAGGATAGGTTTTCCTAAAATATGCCTACTTGGACCCCCAACATAGAGCATATATCAAACATGCAACTCGTTTGTGGTATTCAGATCAAATCTAAACATGCATGACTCATTAAGCTTTGTGAAACCTTTTGAAAAACCATACAACCCTTAAGATGTAATATTCATCCTAAGTGAACTTGCACATATTAACCACAAGAAGCATTCGTCAATTTCAGGGACCGACCTTCGACCAAAATTGCATCAAATTACTTTTTTAAAGATCCTAATGGTAGCTAAGCATTAAGATAAGTAGATAGTTTAAACCGGTGATTAATAATTCAAACTTGCATGCATGACATCATAAGCAAATTGAAAAGAAACTACATATTCTTGCTAAGACTCGTGGCCTCGCCCTAGCAAACAAGAATTAGTTACTAACAACCATAAACAAAATATTATTAAAAATAAGGATATAAAACACCTTGAAAATAAACTTCAAAAACCCTCTAAAGTAGTGCGTGCGTTTCCTCCCTTCTTCTCCCTAATGGCTAAATATCTTATTTATACTAATACAAAATAAAACCCTAAAAAGTCTTAGAGTAAAACTAGGAAAAATAATTAAATAATAAAATAGAAAATAAAAAAGGTTTCCTATTTGAACTAAAATTCGGACTTCTCAGAAAATCAGACTTTTGACTGACCAAATCGACTTCGATTTGGTCCCAAAACGTCTCTTTTGAAAGCTGAAGTCCCCTACAAATCCTCTAAAGGAATATTCCTCAAAATATACCCTCTTAACCTCCAAAATACCCAAAACGTCCAGAAACGTCAATGTGGGAAAGCTGCGCGCTGGGCATTTATTTCATGGCCACGGTCAAACGGCTAAGTAGAAAAATCTGAATCTTTGACACAATCATCTTGAAAGACTCACAAACATCCTCCAATTAGAATTACTCAAAAATTCATCCGTTTGATCACTTTTTCCTCCAGATGAAGTCGAATGTCCTACATTAGAAATATAATTCAAAGTATCAAAATTCACACATAATAACTAATAAATTATTACTAAGATTAGGGTAAAATATATAGTATAATATCGACCCATCAGTGGTCATAAATTATTTTAAATTTTTATTTAAAATTAAACATAAATAGTACCTAACGAAAGTTGACCACACGATATACAATAAACGAATAAGATGTGAGGATCTCTAAAGAATCCTGAGAAGATCCTCATCCAAAAAGAAGTTCATCACTTTGCAAAATTTCCCTTTGCTTACCACGTAAGTACTTCTTACTCTTTGGAGTGTATTTGTTGAGGTCCTTCATCATCAAATTTATTTCGAACCTCTCTTGCTCCTTATCCCCTTCTTCCTTCATTTGCAAACGCATTTGAGCCGCTTCTTCTTGGCGAGCGCTATGGGTTTCGCTCAATTTTGCAATTCCGGTAGCAATGTGTCCACTCATTGGATCTTGGGACTTCCCTTTTCTCTTTGCTTCCTTTTGCTTATCTCTTCCCGGGGGCCTTGCAAAAGAAGAAGTTGGGGTCATTTGTTCAATACCTTCGTTGACACCTTCATTCACACCTTCATTGAAATCATTTGGGGGCGAGGCTTCACTATGAAATAATTTTCCCCATTGTTAGTCCGCATCGGTTCCCCACCTCGGACAATCCTTGAGGATGTTCCAAGCATGATGCAACTTAAAAGCTTGATTTTTTGGTGTAGTTCTTGTCTTGTAACTTGCCATTGCTTTGTCACCCTATGCATCAAATACGTAAAATCAATTAGTTGAAAAATACTATTATGTACATGACAAATAAAATATCAACAAAGAAACTCACAATTTCTGAGAAGCTCCTTCCACTAGGCATGTCAATCGTGGCTTTCTCCAAGCTTCCCTTCCACAAAGTGCACGCTTTGTTGATAATCTTCCTCAAAATATGCCCTCTTGACCTCCAAAATACCTAAAACGTCCAGAAACGTCAATGTGGGAAAGCTGCGCGCTGGGTATTTATTTCATGGCCACGGTCAAACGGCTAAGTAGAAAAATTTGAAACTTTGAGACAATCATCTTGAAAGACTCACAAACATCCTCCAATTGGAATTACTCCAAAATTCATCCATTTGATCACTTTTTCCTCTAGAGGAAGTCGAATGTCCTACATTAGAAATATAATTCAAAGTATCAAAATTCACACATAATAACTAATAAATTAACTAAGATTAGCGTAAAATATATAGTATAATATCGACCCATCAGTGGTCATAAATTATTTTAAATTTTTATTTAAAATTGAACATAAATAGTACCTAACGAAAGTTGACCGCACGATGTACAATAAGCGAATAAGATGTGAGGATCTCTAAAGAATTCTGAGAAGATCCTCCAAAAAGAAGTTCAATTATTATCCCATACATCATGTTATTTACAAATATAATTTAAAAAGATGAATATTCTAACATTTGTTTTTATACTTTTTTATACTTTATAAATGTGCGGTTTTTTTTTATGTGAAAAAAGAAAAAGACGAGAGAAAAACATGTAAATTGTTGTGGCCTTTTTTATCTGACAAGGGAAGGAGGGCCGGCAGCATAGTTGTAGAGGAATGTGTTATTCCCCCTACGCAATGCCTTTATTTATAGTAATAAGGGAGAGAATAAATCCTTCATCCCCAAGGAATACAAGTCCATATAGGAAAGAATAACTAGAATCAATCTAAGCTAGGATTTACACAATCACACTTAAACTAGAAGTTTACAACACCCCCCTTGAGTGTGTAAATACTCAAGTACATTCGACATCATGTAGAGGTTTGAGGAAGTTGACTAACTGATTATGGGAACATGCTATTCTCAACAAGGGAGGAACTTGCATAAGGAAGTAAGTCTCACAAAAAACCCAATGGCTATAGTAAAAACCCGAGTAGGGATAAAATCCATAGTCTAAGGCAAATGTGTGAGTAATGCAAAGTCAAATGAAACGTCTACAGGACGTCATCAGGGATATGATCAACCCAAGGTGGGTGTCTCGTTAAAATCTAGTTAGGTAGCAAAAATCCAGGGGGAAAATGCTCTTAATCTTAAGAATTAGAGTACATTAAGATCAAGAAAGCATACTTCAGAATACTACCCCTGAATTTGACACAATTCCAAAGAGAACTAGCAATGTTACAACTCAGAAAGTTTACGCATACCAATTCCTTGAACAAGCTTCAAAAATGTCGTCTTCAGTAGTGATTTGGTGAAGAGGTCGGCCTGATTTTTTTATGAACGGATTTGCGTGACTTCAATCTTCTGATGCTCTTATTGTTGATGTGAGAAGAAGAACTTCGGCGCAATGTGCTTGGTGTTGTCTCCATTGATGTAAACCTTTTTGAGTTGTTCGATGCATGTTGCGTTGTCTTCATAGATCGTCGTTGGGACATCAACGATGGGATAAAGATCGCAGGAGCTTCGAATATGGCCCACAACTGCTCTCAACCAAAAGCATTCCCGAGTTGGTTCATGTAAGGCGAGAATTTTAGCATGGTTAAACGAAGTGGCAACTAAGGTCTGTTTATTTGACCTCTAAGAGATTGTGGTGCCTCCAATGGTAAAGACATAACCCGTTTGAAAGGTCGCCTTATGCAGATCAGATAAGTATCCTGCATCGGCATAACCAACAAGGCCAGAATCAACTTGAGACAAGGGTGGTGTGGCATCACTCGAGAATCCACAGGGATCGAACAAGCCCAAATCCGTAGTGCCCTTAAGGTAGCGGAAAATGTCTTTAACGTCAGTCCAGTGTCTACGTGTTGATGCATTACTGTATCTTGTCAAAAGATTAACAACGAATCAGATGTCGGGTCTAGTGCATTGAGCTAAGTACAATAAAGCGCCTATCGCACATAGATAAAGAACTTTAGGCTCCAAAATCTCTTCATCATCCTCATTCGGATAGAAGGGATCTTGTTTTGCATTGAGCGATCAAATGACCATATGAGTACTTGAAGGCTTTGCTTTATCCTCGTTAAAGCGGGCAACACCTTTTGGGTGTAGTTCGTTTGATGTACTAAGATTCCATCTGAACGGTGCTCTATCTCGAGACCAAGACAATATCGAGTATTTCCTAGATCTTTCATCTCAAATTTCGACTTTAGGTGTGCAGCAGTTCTCGCGAGCTCTTCAAGAGTTCTGATGAGATTCATGTCATCGACATATATTGTCAATATAATTATCACAAAACAAGAATGTGACTTCTTAATGAACACACAAGGGCATAGTTTGTTGTTCAGATATCCCTGACTAGTCAAATACTTACTCAGACGATTATATCACATTCTTCCTGATTGCTTCAAACCGTAAAGTAAACGCCTTAGCCGAATTGATAACGTGTTCTAGGGTTTGGAAATATTTGATCCAGTCAATGTAAGTCTTTTGGGAACTTTCAAATAAATTTTGTATCAAGATCCCCATAGAGATACGTAGTTACTATGTCCATCAGTTGCATACTCAGTTTTCGGAAACTACCAAACTGATAAGGTAGCAAAAAGTAATCACATCCATAACGGGTGAATAAGTTTCGTCATAGTCAATCTCGAGGCATTGTGAGAAGCCTTGTGCAACAAGACGAGCTTTATAATGCATAATTTTGTTATTCTCATTACGCTTCCAAACTAAAATCCACTTGTAGCCAATGGGTTTCACATGTGGAAGAGTAGAAGCTACAGGTCTAAACACCTTATGTTTCACAAGCGATTTGAGTTCGACTTGGATTGCTTGTTTCCAATTTGACCAATTGGTTCTACATTAACATTCATCAACGGAACGGGGTTCAATGTCATCGCTCAACATGATCTTAGTAGCTACTGCATATGCTAATACATCATCGATGATTATCTCATTTTTACACCAAACATCATATAAGCTAGCATAATAGACCGAAATCTCAAGATTCTCGTGAGATGGATTCGTCTCTTCAAGGGCGCTTCTGTAATCTAGAATTTCCTCATGAGTTGGATAGAATAAGTAAGTGACAGTTGGATTCACGGTAGGCTCTTCAGGTACCTATGTCGTGAGTTTCCTTTTCCGGGAGTGTGAATCCTTTGAACTAAGTGGTTTGCCACGCTTTTGTGTAGGGACAGATGATTGGCTAGCCACTAATGTACGTGGATTGTCCAAAGTGGCGTCCCGGGCCTCTAGGAAGGAAATCCATCGTACATTTGGTATATCTATCTTTGCAGGTACATTTGCAGCTAGAATATGTGATCTTGTCACCCGCGCCAGATCAGTGGAAGCATCTGGCATGCTCTGAGCTATGCTTTGAAGATCTAAATAAGACAAAGTGGGAGTCGTCCACGATAATTCGTGTCGTTCATCAGGAACGTTGACGTTTTTATCTCCTTCTAATGACAGGAAGACTATCTCATAGAAGTGACAATTTGTGAAAAGAGCGTTAAACAGATCACCTATCAAAGGTTCTAAGTAACGATTAATTGAAGGAGAATTATATCCAACATAGATTCCCATCCTTCGCTAAGGCCCCATTTTTGTACGTAAGGACGGCAAAATTGACACATAGACCACACAACAAAAAACGCACAAATGCAATATGTCGAGTTCGTATCCGGTAACCAACTGAATAGCGTTATATAGTTGGGTCGCAATAGGCCTTAGGTGGACCAACATGGCTGCGTGCAATATTGCATGGCCCCAAGAAATGATTGGGAGCTTGGTACGTATGACCAACGATCGAGCAATCATTTGTAAACGCTTAATGAATGCCTTTGCCAGGCCATTCTGGGTGTGAACATGGGGCACATGATGTTCAAATTCAACCCCAACAAACATGCAATAGTCATCAAAAGTTTTATTCATGAATTCTCCGACATTATCTAATCAAATATATTTGATTGGATAATTAGGGTAGTGAGCCCTGAGCTTGATAACCTGAGCCAACAGTTTAGAGAATGCAGCATTCCTTGTGGACAACAAGCACACATGTCACCAACGTGTGGAAACGTCAACCAAAACCATAAAATATCTAAATGGTCCGTAGAGAGGGTGAATCGAACCACAAATGCCCCTCCTGAATCCTTTGTAGAAAAATAGGAAGATTCGAACAAATCTTGTCATAAGAAAGCTTAATAATAAGCTTTCCCATATAACATGTTTGATAAGCGATTTCTTGAATCGAACTTAAACTTCGGGTTATTGGATGCCCGTGTGATGATTTGAGGATACGACGCATCACTATTCGTCCATGGTGTCCCAAATGATCATGCTAAAGTGTAATTTCGTGCACGGTCCCAGAGAGAGGGCCGGCCACATAGTGGCTTTCTATGGGGCATATGGTCATGGTATACAGACCACTCAAGATATGCTGCATCTTTTCTAGAATACGCTTTTGGCCATATACATAGGAAATTAGGCACAGAAATTCAACTTCATTTTCTACATAGGTTTTAGTATGGTAATTATTATCTCTAATGTTCTTAAAACTCAACAACATTCTTCCGGAACACGGAGAATAAAGTGCCTCATCAATGGTCAAAATTGTATCGTTGGACAATATTATACGTGCCTTACCGTATCCTTTAATCAGGTTGGATGGGCCTGAAGGTTGTCAGAGGTGCATTCTTAGGTATGAAGTTAGTGAAATAGATGCGTTCACACAAAATGGTGTGCGTGGTTGCACTATTTACCAGAGAACTAACTTCCCCACTAGTCATACCTTGAATGAAAATTAATTTGAATCGGTCACATGCATAAAAGTTCTTAAAAACAAATATCCATTCAAAATAATTTAAGTATTCAAGGATGGTAATTAATTAAACAAATTAATATCCAAAAAAAAATCACCAACAAATAATCCAAACATAAAGGAAAATTGTTCAAAATTAACCAAAAACACAAGGGGGGTTTGGCCACTAGGTGGAATTCGGCCCCAATGTCGAAATTTCAACTTGAAAAATAGTTTATGTCTAAGATTCTAAACTTCCATAGGGGTAACGGACTCTTGAAAGTCAGAAACCTCCATCTTGGTACTCTTTGGTTCATCCACTTGCATAAAGTTTGATTCAAACTTCTTAGGACGAGAATGACATCCAGTTACAACCTTCTGGGGAGCTCGGCAAACATGGGACCAATGGCCATTTGAACCACAGCGATAGCACATATCCGCATCCATGGTTTTAGCTGCTTTGCCCTTATTCTTATAGTTTAGGGCCTTGGGAGCAAGGTTAGGGTACTTCTAGGTTTTGTTTCCTCCATTAGATGGGCCTTGGCACTGTTGACCTTGTTGAGGGTGGCTTATGGCCACCCCTACCATGCCTATTTTGGCGTTTTGGGCATTGGTTCATGCTATAGTGTGCTTCAGGCACAACAGTCGCCCCAGTAAGTCAAGTTTGATGATTTTTCATAAATTGTTGATTCTGCTTTTCAGCGAGAAGTAAAACAGAGATCAAATCCGAAAACATAATGAACTTCTGAGCCTTACATTGTTGTTGTAGGACAATATTAGTGGTAGAGAAGGTTGAATAGGTTTTCTCCAGGAGATCTTCTTCAGTCAAGGTCTCGTCACAAAACTTGAGAAGTGATTGGATTCGACAAACTTCATAATTATATTCATTCACATACTTAAAGTCTTGGAAGCGCAAATGCTGCCAGTTATGTCTTGCTTCAAGCAAGAAGATGTCATTTTTGTGATCAAAACGATTAGCCAAAGCGACCTATAGTGCTCATGGATCTACCTAAGCAAGGTACTCGGTTCGCAGTGCGTCATGAATATGTCTTCGGATGAAGATCATGGCAGTGGCCTTCTTAGCTTCACCAATCGGATTGTCCGTCTCATCTTCAATGGCGGGATGCAAATTCTTTGCAGTGAGATGGAGCTTCACATCTTGGACCCACTTGAGGTAGTTTCTTCCAAAGACCTCTAAAGTAGTGAAGTTGAGTTTGTTCAAATTCGACATGTTCCTATCACAAAGTAGATAGACAAGATGTGGTTAGTGTAATGGAGAAAAAAATCAATACATTCACATAAGAGTAGAATATTCAGGTTCTAATAGACATGTATTGGTTTAAATTTACATGAAAAAACTTCGGGTTTTCATGGGTGATGTTTTTAAGGAAAACTTCATGTTTTCAAACAAGGCATGTTTGTAGAAACTCTAGGTTCATATGTTCCTCCAGATAAACACAAACACACACACACACACACACACACACACACACACACACACACAAATAAATATGCAACAAGAAAATATGCAAATAGAACTTCAGGTCTATAATTATAATTGAATTAATTATTTGGACTTTGGGCCAAATTTAAAGTGTGGGTGAAAAAATATAAAACCCAAATTGTCTAAAAAAATAAACAATTAAGCACGGGGCCCAAAAACATGGGCTAAAGCCCATGGGTGGTGATAGGGGCATATTTATGCACCTTAGTTTAGCTTGTTCTTGTGCATTTACAGTGTTTTTCCTTAGTAAAGTAGTCTTTTAAGCTAGTTTTATGTATTTTCAGGATTTAAGGGCAAAGTATGCAAAAGGATGCATTTTGGAGTCTTTTGGAGCAAATTAGAGCTTGGAATGGATATCATATGCTTGGAGCCAAGAGGATGGACGAAATTGAAGACTTGAAGATGATGATTCCTACTTGAGCAAGGTTTCCTAGTTGAAGTAGGAAATGGAAGATGGTTTCCTAGTTGAATTAGGATTCCTAGTTAAAATGGGTTTCCTAGTTGAATTAGGATTCCTAGAAGAACAAAGTTTCCTACTCAAACAAGGTTTCCTACTTGAAGTAGGAAAGTTAAATCCCAATGGCCTCAAGTTGCAGTAACAAAGAAGTTTTCCAAGTCCAAGAAGGAGAAGAATTCCAAGATGAAGAAGGATTAGCTTTCCTAATCCTAATGCACAAGGTTTTCAGCCACAAAGAGGAGTCCTAAACACTTTAGGACAACTAATCCTAATCCTATACGGATGCCATGCACTTTACCTTATCTTGGAGGGTTTCTAGAAGCCTTAGATGCCCTATCCTATCTTTGCCGTGGGTTTTATCCAACTCCCCTTAGTTTTTAGGCTTTCTAGAAGCCCTAACATTATCCCTAAGAAGGTGCCGTACCCTTATCTCTTTTTCCCTACAAATCTGGCGCCTCTATTCCTTTTCCTTTAGGGTTTCCTACCTTCTAGATGGCCTATTCCTGATGGGTTTTGATTTCCTTGTCATCTTCAAATACTTAGTCCTTTTCCTTGCTGATTGAGAGGGATTTTGCACTATAAATAGACCCCCTTGCCGCACCAATTGATCATCATTCACTCCTCCACATTCAGAAATTCGCCAGAAATACATTCCCAACCCTTTGTCGCAGCCATCCTTCACCATTCTCCATATTTTCCCACCTTGCCGCACTCCCCATCCCTCCTAAACACTACCCTACCATCACACATCCATTCCTCCATACAAATACCACCCAAAACCTGTCCTTAGACCTTGTGCCGCAACAAAGAGGAGGAGAAGAGGGCTTGGACGTTCATGCAATTCAAGTTCGAGTTGCTGGAATTTTTAGGTGTTTCCTCTCCTTTGATTTCAATGGTTAAATTTACTTTTCTTTGTCTTGTACGTATGAGGAACTAAACCCCCCTTGGCTAGGGGGGGATTCGAAACCATGATCATGCTTGCTATATGATTTGATTACCTCTAATTGCGTTTCATAAGTTGTGAATTCAATTCACTTATCTATTTGAATTAAACTGATTTGTGTGTGTTGGTTGAGAGTGCACGCTTAATTATCATGCATAAATCTAATGCTAGGATATAAGGAAGTTTCACCTAATCGTTACAAACTTTTATTCACAAGTAGTAAAAGTTGATGATCTCAATTGCGTTAAGTAAATTCTTGGCATAAGTTTCATGCAATTCATAGTAACGAGTGCTTCGTCAATGCTTATGGTTTTCAAAGAACTTAATGATTCTTGCTTGTATCTCTATTATGCAATTCATGTAGGGAACTTGTGGGGAATGCTTTGGGTTGTCGTATGCAATCATCCAATTCAATAACGTTAGGAAAATCTGAGGGTTAATTAGTGCAATTCACGGTTAATCTGGGGTGTTGAGAATTCATGGTTTATTGAAAAGCAATTAGAAATCGTTTTGTGTGCAAGTATGGCATGTGTTGAGATGAACCCCTTAGCTAGCCTTCATTCCATTCATTAAATCCAAATTCGTTTTAAAATCTGTTCGTTTTACAAAGTTTTAAGTTTTGTTTTCAAATTCGTCAAAATCAAAATCCCCCTTTACTTGGAGTGTCAAATTAGTTAGAAATCAATTTAGTTTGTGTTTTTAAAGTATCTTGAGTCAAGTTATAACTATTTTCGTCCAAATTCTTCTCTAGTGCTCAAAACTGCTCAGAAAGTAGTTTTAAGGCAGTTTGGAGTGTTTTCTTGCTGTTTTGAGTCTTTTGGTTTATCTTAGTGTTTTAAACTTTAGTTTTGCATTCTTTGGGTCTAGTTTGGTGTTTTATATTGTGTTTTTACGTTTTTGAGTCAAATCCAAGTGATTAACAATCCCTCCTAATCCCCGGTCAAGAACGATCCCTACTTACATTCTTCACTACAATTGATAAAAAGAGGGTTTAATTTGTGTGCGTATAATTTTCACATCAGGTGGGCTAAGCAAATTGAAACATGCGGCCTAAGCCCAAAAATTGGGCTGGGTTGGACACGGGTTAATTAGGCCCTAAATAAAATGGTTAGGTTGCAAGCCCAGTAGCAGCAAAAAGGGCTACAAGAAGGCCGAGCCCAAAAATATAGGCCCAAATTTGGGTTCTGATTAGGTGCGATGCGGTGCGGTGCAAGTTCACTAATGCACCAGCTGTAGGTTGGGATCCTGTGCATCGTAGGCATGTGGGACATCATAGCACTTGGGCATGTGGGACATCGCAGACATGTGTGATTTGGTGCATGCGCCCGACTTTCTACCCTTTTGCGTATCCTGAGATAAAAAGTAGACGATTGTGTGGTTTCCACCCCAACAATAGGTTTTCGTTAGTGAAGTTGATGGCAGCACTTGTGGCACAATAGATAGCGCACTTATGAGGTCGAAGTTCTAAACCTCCAACTTTGCATGCCCTTAATAAGTAGCTATCGGGATCCATCAATGTTTTCGCTAATGCCTTTCGTATTTCTTCGGGCATTTGCAATGCTTATTTCATGCTAAAGCGCAAAGGTACGCCTTCTATTTGTGGAGGAATCTCCTCTTGCTTATTGGTAGAATCTCTTTCACTTGAAGGTTCTTCCCTCTAAACTATGTAATAAGTGATCGTGATTGGACTGTGTTTAAGGAAAGTACTCTTGCATGGCCACTGGAGCTCGCGACTCCAAACCTTAGGCTATTCTCTATGTGTCGGCCTATCATCCTTACTGCGACTCTTGGCTGGGTCTTCACAGCATGACGGTGATGACTTCCTTTTTGCCCTACCTTCCTTGCTTGAGCAACTTACGGTCATAGTTGATGTGCCTTCCTTCATCTCACCAATGTCCATCCTTCATCATCATTAGCTGACAAGCCTTTAGGGAGGTCCATGTTACTGAAGCGGCTTGTTTTGTTCGTGGTGTTTGCTTTTCTTACGTGAAGCATTTCATGTTTCCCCTTTGACGACTATAACCGAGGCTTGACTGATGATACATAAAGAGGCACCAGATTAAAGGATCCAAACATAATGCTTATCATGTTTATCGTTGCGACCTCCTCAAGATCTAGCTCGATTTTTCCTTCCTAAGCAAGTTTCATGATCAACTCCTTTAGCACAAAGCACTTGTCCACCGAATGACTGACAATGCGATGGTACTTGCAGTATTTTGGATCATTCACCCGGTTCATTTCTTCCGGTCGTTTACACTCAGGCAGCTCAATCACTTCTTTGTCGAGCAAATCTTCCAACATAGCAGCCACATCAGAGTCAGGGAATAGGTATGTATTTTCTTCAAGCTTTTTCAAGATGCATTTACGCCTCTCCTGGTCACGAAAAGGTTCATTCCGTTTCACTTCGTTTTTCTTATCTCTTAAAGAGATCTTGATGGGAGTTGTGTCTCATGTAGAGATTTTGACAGGCACTACATTGACTGCCATTGCTTCCTTGGTGGGTTTTCTCGCAGCCTTTTCCCCTTTTAGCCTAAAAACTTTGTCCTTCTTATAGTTGACGATTAGCTCTTTCTTTCCATGGTTAGCAATGCTTAACTCCATGTCGTGGGCGTGGGTAGCCAACTCTTCGAAGGT
This sequence comes from Pyrus communis, assembly GCF_963583255.1. Classification (NCBI taxonomy): domain Eukaryota; kingdom Viridiplantae; phylum Streptophyta; class Magnoliopsida; order Rosales; family Rosaceae; genus Pyrus; species Pyrus communis. The sequence goes on from NC_084818.1 coordinate 16,050,922, forward strand.
TCGGGGCTTAATGCGTTGAAGAATGTAGTGTAATCCCCAATACATGCCTTGTACGCACATCTCGATCGAAGAGATCTCTGAGAGTTTGTCTTTGCAGTCGAGACTTAGAGCGCGTCATCGGCTGATATAGTCAACGACTGGGTCATCCTTCCACTGTTATGTACTTGTGAGCTCCATCATGCTGACAGTGGGACGAGTACTATAGAAACGGTTCAAAAATTCCCGCTCCAATTGCTCTCAGCTGTTGATGGACTGGGCTCTAGGTCCGTGTACCAATCGAACGCATTCTTGTTCAGATAGCGGACAAACTGCTTCATGAGGTAGTCTCCCTCAATCCCCACATTGTTGCAAGTCTCGACGAAATGGGCGACGTGCTGCTTTGGGTTTCCCTTTCCATCGAATTGCATGAACTTAGGTAGCTGTACCCCATAGCATTCTCAAGTCATTAATTCGCTTGGTATATGGCTTCAAATACAACAGTGTGTCCCGCGAAGTGACTCCCACCTGTGCTCTGATGGTGTTCACGATCATGTCTTTGAGCTGCTGGATAGAAAGAGAGCTCATCAATATAGCTTCAATCTCAGGTTTCTGCTTGTCTCTGACCTTGTCTGTCTGACACTTTTCTTCCTCGCCACACTCCTGGTCATTTTGATTCTTCCTTGGGTTAAGATTGGCTCTTTTATCATGATGCGCCTCCAACTTGTCCATGAGCATATCAATCTGCAAGTCTTTTTCTTCGAGAGTTCTGGTCATATTTGCAATCGCCTCATTCATCTGAGCTAGTTGTTTTTCAATAGAGGTAGTGCAAGTGGTCATGACTTGTGCAACCAAAGGATGTGACTCTCTTCTAGACATCGAGAATGTTGAAGAAGTCTTCGTGCGGCAGTTACTGGTTAGTGATCCGCAGTAGGCTCCTGAGCTTGAGTCTGCATCCGAATTTGGTGACAATGAGCGCTCTCGTGAACCCTTTGACGTGAGAGAACCTTGCTTGCAACTCTAAGGTGTCCTCGTGCATGCCACAACAACATGCTTCGGTGCGCCCAACGATGCCAGGTTGATGATGGGCTCACGCATCTGACGCTTATTTTGTTCCCTCAACGGCACCAACTTTGAAGTGGCATGTTGAAGAGTAGTAAAGTTTTCGCCTTGCTCCGGGTTGTGATGCCAATGGATTCTCTGCACGCGGTAGAAGTGCTCAAGCTTCTTCCCTTAGTTGTGAGAATGGCTTGTCCCTTTTTTGATGCCATTGTGTTTGGAGTGTGCTTAGATGTGTTGACTTCCAAACGGAGAAAGAGATGAGAAGTAGAGATAATCCCACCGGGCATGCCAAATTTGTAAACAAAACAATCTTACGACAAATGAGACAAGAACACGTGTACAAAGTAAATGTTTGTATTAATGAATTTGTAGAGTTACAATCTCTTTACAACTTGATTATCTGATTCGATCTCCGAAATGTGTAGATGTGTAGCGATGACTTGATCTTGGATGAATGAAGGTCGCAAGGTTTTAGCTCTTGGCAATGGAGAAATCGGCACATATAAGGGTGCTTGGTGGTTGTTCATAGGATTTGACAAAGAACACGAAGGATTTTCAGAGTTTTCTTGAGTGTTTGAGTGTTTTGGGGGGGGGGGGGGGGGGGGTTGAGTGCTTGAGAGCTTCAGAATTTCAAAGCTTCAGTGTCTGGGTGTGAAATGATTTCTGGACCCTTTTTTTTGTCTTGGACCCTTCTATTTATAGACTTTCCAAGCCTTAACTAAGGATGGATTTGTTGAGTCACACGCCATCTGATTTTGTTGAGTCACACACCATGTGTACAATTTGTGCGACACATGGCGCATGCCACGTATGCCCTGACACGTCGAAACTTTAATACATTGGCAAACATTTATTTCACAGAAATTTTGATGTCTACAAAACCGTTAATTTATTTAATTTATATAAAATTATTAAATTTTTTTATCAAGAATATTTCCTTATACAACAATATATATAAAATAAAGGCTTAACTGTCAAAATGGTCCCGGTGTTTTACTCTATTGGCCAATTTAGTCCCCGTGTTTTAAATTTAGCCAAATTGGTCCTTGTTTACATCGGTTAGACAATTCATGACATTTCATTAAAGGACCGGTAAAATTGACATGTGTCAGGCACGTGAAAGGACAAAAATGTAATTTTATGTACACATACTAAACAGATACAATGTCTATCTTTAGAAATTGATGCTTCGTTCAATTCATTTCAATACTATGCGATTTTGGACATTTCAATTTTAACTGTCTTTTAACAGATTGTGGCTAATAGATGTAAACACAGGAACAAATTTGATCAAATTAAAAACTCAGGAACTAAATTGGCAGATAAAGTAAAACACAGGGACCATTTTGAAATTTTGTATCGAACGCTTCATCCCCAAAATTTGAGGACCTCTCATTTCAAAAGAACAAAAAAAAAGTTGCAATATTTTTCCTCTTTTCCTATTGAATTTCATTTCAGTCCCATATTTTCCTACTTTAGTTACAGCTCAATTCTTTCTCTTTCTTCTGATATAAAAGAATCATATTTCTTTCTCTGCTGTACATTTTGCCATATCACATGCAACGTGCCAGTGCGGCAGTTCCAGTGCGCCACCCTGGAATTGTAAAATTACTATAAAACCATGCCTCGTTGTAAATACTACCCTTTTCGCAAGTTGTATTTGAGTACAAAAAGTGCATATACATACATTGTGTATATATATATATATATATATATATATATATATATATATATATATATATATATATATGTACATATCTCTTTTTCTATCACATTGCACTACCAAACACAATCATTTATTTCAATGTAAATCACAAATTATTGACAAGTGTGGTTTGTCCTAATGATCAGGAATATCTCTTCAATATACTTCGTATTGGGTCAAACCCTCCACTTTTTCTTACTGTAGAATAAAAATGTCGTTTGTATTTAAAAAAAAAATATATTGACTGGCATTTCAGTAATTTTTGTTTATTATTTATCATATTATCAATTCTTAATTCTCAAAATACGAATAACTCACATATAAAATTGTGATTTGTCAATAAAAAAAAGCATGACTAATTGATCACAGAGAGAGAAAGAGGTAAGAAAATGTTTCCAAATGCACGTAATTACTAAATATAGTAGTTAGATTAACAAGACTGTATTTAAGGCTGGTTTGGTATTGTTGTGCTTTGAAAAAAAAACTGATTCTGCTGTTCTGTGAAATAAAGCAGCAGAGTGTTTGGTAAAATTTTTTGTAAAAGTGCTTTTGGAAAAAAAAAAAAAAAACAGTATGATAGTGTTTGGTAAACTCTTATGTAAAACAGCTGTGACTATGTGAAATGACCAAAAAGGGTATAAAATGAGTATAATATTAAATGTAAAATAATAAATCGGCCCTATCTTTCTTTTATCCATATTCATTTATTAATAATCTATTTCTTTTATTTATTAATAGTCTTTCTAGAAGTCTCGTATCTTTCTTTTATCCATCTTCATTTGTTAATAATATATGTAGAAGTCTCTCGACTCTCCCCCACTCCCCAATTTTTTGTCTTTATTTTTTTTTTCTCTGCTTTTGTCTTAATTTTTTTTTTCTTTGCTCCTTCTTCATCTTTTTTATTTTAATTTCCTCCTTCTTCATCTAGCCGACATGGCAATTGCCATCGGAGCAAGATCGTTTCGCTTCACCCTCCAATCTTTTGCGAGCTTTCGTCAATCTCATCCTTTTGGCTATCAGACAAATTGATCTTGTTCTTCATAGATCAACGACGTCCTCAACAAAACGATCTCGTAGTTCTATAAGGGCAATGAAATGGTTTTAGAGGGATTGACCGACGACAACGACAAGCTTCTCGCTGTCTTTAGTCCAACCTCTCTTCCTTCCGCAAGCAGCGACTCAAGGTTATCTCTTCCACCTTCTCCTTGTTTTCTTTTTTTTTTTATTTGAAACAAATTCAAAGTTGTAAACTTTGAAGAAGGAGAAATTGAATTGTTGTTGTTCTTTTTGTCTGCAGATTCTTGAAGTAGCAAAGGAAAAATGAGAGTTTTATGCTTTTTTTTTTTTTTTTTTCGATTATCGGTTTTGCCTGTGGTAGTCTGGTGGGTTTATGGGTTTCTGTGTTTCCATTTCTTGTGTAGGGGAACAAGATTGAGTTGATTGAAGTTGGTGCGTCAGATGATGGAGAAAGATCTATCGGGTCTTGTAGGAGAGAGAGAAATCAATTTGAAGCAAAGAAGGGGTTGGGTTCGAGGGACGATGGAGATCGGCGAAGCCGTTTCTGGTTTAGTGATTAGAGAAGATGGAGATCGGCGAAAAATGGAGATAGCCAAAGCCGTTTCTGGTTCGAGGGTGTTATTTGACTTTAGAAAGTTTCATTAAAGATGCACTGTAGCTCTGCGTGCTTTGAAAAAAAAGCCAGTTTTCTAAAGCAGCATTAAGCTGCTTCAGCTTTTCTAATGATGTCAACTGTCAATCACAACAGCTTCCAAAATAATCCTTTTTATTTTTAGTTTACCAAACACCTTCAACATAAAAACTTTGAAAATAAGTAGCTTTTTTTTAAGCACCTCAATGCCAAACCATACCTTAGTCTATATAAAGGCCAAGCTCCACACTCTCCTTTATATCATCACTCTCTTCTTCTTCTTCTTGCATACAAAAACAGAGAGAGAAAGAGTGGCGAGTTGTAGAGTGCCAGATGTAGTTCCTTCTCCAGTGGAAGACGCTGAGTAGCTTAGAAAAGCTTTTGCAGGTTTCTTCTAACACTCGTCCGACACTTTGATATATTAATCCAATCATCCCAATTCCAATTCCATATCATTAATTAATTAATTAAATGCAATTAGATGCTTAATTAACATCACTTTTGCGATCTGATCATGCAAACTTTGATCCATCCATCCATCCATCCATTTGTCTATCCATCCATATGATTCAAATTCTACTTTGTTTAACTTTGCAATCATCTTCTTTTTCTTTTCTAGGTTGGTAATCTAATATGACAGATTGATAGAGATATGATCATGGTGAGTTTTTTTTTTGATTGATTATCTTAAAATTCAATCACCTCAAATTGGCATAATTTTTTGTGCATATCAAAGTTTAGATCTGGATCTTTCACTATTCATTCACTGATTAACTTGTGCTTGATGATGATGTTCAATTCAAGTTAAAGTATTTGATTTGCTTTTTGCATATTCTTTACTGTTCAAGTATGTGTTTTTCTGGTTCTAAGCACAATGAGGTAGGGTTTTTCTAGACGAACGCTAGGGTTCTACTTTCGCAACATGAGACCATCTCCAATCCTTAGCCTAAAACCTAAAATTTTTAGTCTAGAAATAGTTTTTCTACTCCAACCCTTCTGGCCTAAAATTTTAGCTTGGTATTATTAAAAAATGAACCTAGGCTAATTATTTTTTTTAAATTAATTTAAAAAAAAAAAAATTATGTAGACTTTCATAAATTAATTTTATGAACATTTTAATCTAAAAATATTTAAATTCCGATAAATATTGAAAAATCACTAAATCGACACATGAAACTCACCAAACTTTCAACCTTCACCAATCGTTCAACTTTTACCAAACTTTCAACTTTCACCAATCTTTCAACTTTCATCAATAATCCTCTATATAAACACAGGTTGAATATCAGTTGATCACACAATCTTTCAACTTTCAAAGTGTTTCTGTTTCCTAAAAATCCTTAATATCTCATCAATAGGTGATAGAAGAAGGCGTAGCAGGGCAATGCAAATGGCACAAACCAAGCAAACATTGACATTGAGGATACAGAAATGATCAACGAAGAAGCTGAACTTGCAAACTGGCTTATGCAATATGAGCACCATGCCAAATCTAGTTATCGTGGTTTTGTCATGAGGCGTTCATTTGTGCAGCGTGATAGAGAAGAGTGTCATAACTGAAGGCTATGGCTATGGCGTTTTACGAAACATGGATTTGGCATGCATTTTTCGACGCTCCTGGATCAAACAACGATATCAATGTTCTTTGGTCTTCACTTCTGTTCGATGATTTTGTCAATGGATGGGCACCAGAATTTCGGTACAAGGTAAATGGTAATATGTATGAGCTAGGTTACTACCTAACTGATGGTATTTATCCTAGTTGGTCTAACTTTGTCAAAAGTTTTTCTCATCCCCGATAGTGCAAAGAAGAAATTATTTTTGCAAAGGCAAAAGTCTTATAGGAAGGATGTGGAAAGAGCATTCAGGATCCTATAAGCTTGATTGGCCATTGTTAGAGGGCTTGCACAACTTTGGTATACCGAAGACCTCCATTCAATCATGATGACGTCCATAATTTTGCATAAAATGATTGTGGAAGATGAGTACATCAAAATTGAAGAAGATTCAAACGAAGATGTGGATGATGACCAACCAACACATGTAAGAGCTATTACAAGAAATGTTGAATATCTTGCTGAAACCACATATGAGACCCGACAGGATAGGGTCACATTGAGTGAGTATATGAGACGTTTAAATAGAATTCAAGCTCCTAAAGGTCACGACACACTTCGCAAAGATTTGGTTAAGCATGTATGGCGTCGAGAAGGTGAACGTTGATGATGTTGGTTGAGCATTTATGTAATAATTTTAAGTGTACTATGTTGGTATTTTCTAGTAATAAATTTAAGTGTTTTCTTATGCAAAGTATTTTGTGTAGTATGTTGGATAAATTATTGAATGGAGGTTGAATTATTGAAGGCATCTATTTCACATCAAAATGTGGAATAATAAGTACAATAATTATTGAAGGCATCTAGATTAATAGAAACAATAATTAATACACATGACAATTAATAAAGTACATAAACTTAATATAAACAACAATTAATAAACCACTTAAACTTAATACAATCGAAAATTCATAAACTACATAAATTTTAATAATGATATCCACCATCTTGATTTGGTGATGGGCTTAATGGTGGACTTGGGATATAGCCTTGAGATGAATTATCATCTTGAACTATACTCCTAGCATCCCTTTGCAAAATTTCCCTTTGCTTACTATGTAAGTACTTCTTACTCTTTGGAGTGTATTTGTTGAGGTCCTTCATCATCAAATTTATTTTGAACCTCTCTTGCTCTCTATCCCCTTCTTCCTTCATTTGCAAACGCATTTGAGTCGCTTCTTCTTGGCGAGCGCTATGGGTTTCGCTCAATTTTGCAATTCCGGTAGCAATGTATTCACTCATTGGATCTTGGGATTTCCCTTTTCTCTTTGCTTCCTTTTGCTTATCTCTTCCCGGGGGCCTTGCAAAAGAAGAAGTTGGGGTCATTTGTTCGATACCTTCATTGACACCTTTATTCGCACCTTCATTGAAATCATTTGGGGGCGAAGCTTCACTATGAAATAATCTTCCCCATTGTTAGTCTGCATCAGTTCCCCACCTCGGACAATCCTTGAGGATGTTCCAAGCATAATGCAACTTAAAAGCTTGATTTTTTGTTATAGTTCTTGTCTTGTAGCTTGCCATTGCTTTGTCATCATATGCATAAAATACGTAAAATCACTTAGTTGAAAAATACTATTATGTACATGACAAATAAAATATCAACAAAGAAACTCACAATTTCTGAGAAGCTCCTTCCACTAGGCATGTCAACCGTGGCTTTCTCCAAGCTTCCCTTACACAAAGTGCACGCTTTGTTGATAATCTTCCACCGATCATAAATACCACTAGCTTCCCTTCGACCGGCGTCGGAGTTTTCATGGAACTTATCAACGATTTTACCCCACAAAACCTTTCTATTTTGATTCGTGTCGACAACATCATTTTCGCTAATAGAAATTCATGCCAAACATAAAGCAATAGCTTCATCAAAGGTCCAATTACGACCTTTAACATGCTCTTTTGCTATCTTGAAAAATTTGGAAATGAGAAGAAATGGTAGAAAGAAAAATTGGAAGACTTGTAGGAGAAAAGTGAGTTTTGTGTGGATGTTTGAACAAATACATAGGTACTTATAAAGCTTTTGGATGAATTTGAGTTAAATAATTTTTTTTTAAATTATTTTAGCCGTTGGATTTAAATTTGGACCATTAGATATTTTCTTTTACCATTAGATTTGATTATATTTGATCTAAGTCGTTGGATTCAATAAATATATAAATATAAAACTAAAAAAAAAAAAAAATTGAACCTAGACTGTTGGATTAACCAACAGCCCATTTAAATCTAGTCGTTGGATCGAAAAAAGTAGCCGTTGGGCTATAGTATAGGCTGACACACCGGGGGACAACCTCACGTGGGTGGGCCTCGGTTGCGAAGATGCATGGTGCGTGCAGCACGTTGGGTGACTCGGTTTTGGGGTCTGGGCTTTACAGCCCACTTTTCACTTTCACCCATGGGCCCCACTTCAATTTGTGGGCTAAAAACTGGTTAGTATTTGGCCCCCTTTTAAGTTTTAGGTTTTAGGTTTGGTTTAGGTCTTGGGTTGGGTTGGATTTTTTTTTGGGGAGGGGGGAAGGGAAAATTTGGGTTTTAGCCTAGGGTTGGAGTGGGTTTAAGAAAATTGGGCTTAGGGCACAATGTAATTGGCTTGAAATAATAAAACTGAGAGAGAGATAAAGACAAAATGGGGTCCATTTTCTTATTTAGTTGGTCGGTGCGTGATTTGATCATGCAACTTTAATCTCCGACTGGCGTGTGTTTGGGCCTTGGCCTCAAATCAAAATTCGAGAATTAAATTTGGGGAAGCATTTTGGGCCTTAAAATGAGATGAATTGTGTGATCCATGAATAAGATTCTGTTTGAAATGCTTTCCTCTCCTTAAGCATCAAAATACAATAAACAGGGTTGAAATTTAACTAAATAAGACTTTGTTAAAGCACTTTTATTGTAAGGGCACCGGATAATAGCATCTTTACCGACTCAAAATGGATGAAATTTATGAACCAGAGAAGTTTAAAATAAGAAGGGTAATGAACTAGAAAGTAACTCGTAGTTGTGGATTCGAATTTAAGACTTAACATGCATGGGTAAATACTTTTAATCATTTGAGCTATGAACTTCTTCCTGATTTTTCAAGTATTAAATTAATAGTTGAAGTGAGTCTCACAAACTTCTTTTTTATCCCTTGTATATAGGACGACAAAAATTGACAATTGAAATAAGTACAATACTCCCATGTTAATAAACACAAGAACAATCATAACTCTGAATTGTTTCAATACACATGTGACATGTCAGTAAATAACATATAAAAACTAGTTCCTCATCCTTTTTCTTGTTCTTCTGATCACTTTGGAGCGTTTGCCCAAGTTTTTGACTTGTAAAGTTTTTTCTTTCCCGATCATTAATTACGTTACTTAAGGCCTTGTTTGGCAACTCAACTGTACTTACTATTTCAATCCGATAGAATAAATAATCATCAGATAGTGCTGACGAAATTAGTCGGACGTTTGGTGCAATATACTGAATTTGGTTGGGTACTCTATCGAATAAGAAAGACTTAAAAATATTATTATTTTAAAGAAAACATTTGATGATTGATGAACATGGAACGATGGTGAATTTACCAACTCCAGCTTTTACAACATATCCTTGGATAGTTCTCCAGATCTTGTTGCAGCCAAATCAGCACCTGCACCCAGCATGCTTGATATTATGAATTCATCAGGCTTCATTCCAGATGGCAGGAGTCTATAAAATAAATTAAATGCACTTTCAATCTCCCCTTGTTGAATATAACCTGCAACATAGAGATAATAACCAGTTCACCAAAAAGCTCAAGAAGTTGGGAAAAATCGTCCAACCCATATCTTTAACTGGGTTCAAATTTTCAACATACCTAACTCAGGATTTTTACAATCGTGCCAAAAAAGGCCAACCAAATTGATTTATTTTCAAATGATTCAACCCATACCAGAAAAACAAACCAGGTAGGTAGTGTTCTTCTGGCAGGGGAAATGGCACACATGCAAAAAAAAACCAGATCAATTTTTTGTTTTTGTTTTTGTTTTTTTTTTTTTTTTCAGATATGAAAACTGACAAACCTTACATTTTAACTAAAAGACAAAATTATAATAAATTACAAAATTAGGGAGAACAAGAACCAAATTCAATCAATTGAAAGGAAATAGCAAGAAAAATAGAATAAGAATTGGACAGAGAGAGAAATAGAAGGAGAAGAGTGGAACAAAGAGGAGGATGAGGAGGAGAAGGAGGGCACAACAACCTGGGATTCAGATTAAAGAGCAAGCGATGCAAGAGGGATGAAGATAGCAAGAGGGGTGAGTTTTCTATCTAACTAAATAATCCAGTGGTTTTGGGATGTATAATTAAGTGGGTGTCAACCAAATAAAATAGGTTGGGCCGGCTTATTAATCAGGTGACTATTTAATACATATGGACACCAAACATCCGACTTCGTATTATTAGTCCCATCCAGTGTGTTATACAGCGTCGCAAACGAGGCCTAAGTTGGCCATTTAAATAGAAGTATTAGTCATGTTGCTTTCTTCTTGTTTTGGCTAACACTTAGTTATATTGCTTTCTTCTTAATTTTCCGTCTTGGTGTGTTGGGTAGCTTTCAACAACCCCTTTCTTCTTATAGTATTTCCTTATATAGTGACTGGGTAGCTTTCCCAATAAGTCACTCTCTAACAACCCCATAACAACCAACAATCCCAACTAATTTCTGTTTATCCTAATCAACACTGCCAATTCACCAATACAACCGTGCTGATTTGTCACCATACACAACATCCTATCAATATCCCCCTCAAAATAAGGCTTGTAACACAAGAATTAAAAACACAAACTGATTACAACGCAACAGAGAATCGACACATCATAATTGGGACACCATAGGAAATCTAGACTTCAATTCAGAGTAGTTCTCCCAAATTGCCTCTTCTGGAGCATGATTCTGGCACTGGACCAAGACTTTAGTTGCTGCAGTAGCTCATTTTTTGATTAACCTCCTCTCCAAAATTGCCACTAGAACGTCTTGTAGTATTCCTGCATCCGTGATGGTTGGTAATTGGACTGTAGGCTGAATGTTAGGTCCTAGATGCTTCTTGAGACAAGAAACATGAAAAACTAGGTGTAATTTCGAATTCTCTGGCAATTTAAGTCTATAGACAATCGTTCATATCTTAGCCAAGACCTCAAAGGGCCCATAGAATCTAGGCTGAAGCTTGTGAAATGGATGTGAAGCCAAAGATAAATGTTGATACGAAACCAACGTCAAATACATTAAATCACCTATTTGAAAGACCCTTCAATTATGTGCTTATTAGCCTGAACAGTCATCCAATTTTAAGTAGCCAATAAGTTCGCCTTTAACAAAGATAAGATCTTGTTTCGCTCTTGCAAGCATCTATCAACCATATCAAGCTTTGTAGTACCTGCCTCATATACTAGAATCTCAGGTGGTGGTTGTCCATAAACCACTTCATAAGGACAAAGCTTAATTGCTGTGTGGAAAACAATGTTATAATTGTACTCTGCCCAAGGTAACCAGGTAGAACACTTATTGGGTTGTACGCTACAAAAGCACCTCAAATATGTTTCCAAACACCTATTAACCACCTCGGTTTAACCATTTATCTGAGGATGGTAACCCAAGCTAAAACACAGAGATGAACCTTGCAGGCAAAGAACTCATTCCAAAATTTGCTCATAAAGATTGGGTCTTAATCTGATACTATCGAAATAGGCATGCCATGAAGTTTAAAGATATGCTCAACAAACAAATTGACCACTAAGGTCGCAGTATAAGGATGGTAAAAAGCAAAGAAGTGAGCATATTTTTATAGTCTGTCTACAACCACGCAAATCACCGATTTACCTTTGCAAGGTGGTAACCCAATGATGAAATCCATAGAAATGTCCGTCCATACCTGAGAAGGGATAGGCAATGGTTGGAGTAATCCTGTAGGAGCCAATGTCTCATATTTTTGTTGCAGACAAGTTGTACAATTGGCTACCAACTCCTTGATGTCCTTTTTCATGCCAACCCAATAAAATGACCAAGATAGTCTTTTAATAGGTTTTAAGGAACCCATCATGGCCAACAATAGCACTACAATGATGTTCGCAAAGATATTGTGTCTCTAAGAATTAGTAGGACTTAATACTATTCTGCCTTTGTATCTCAAAAACTCATTTTCTACCTTGTATTTCAAGTTACTGAGCACAGTTGAATCAGTAGTCTGTAATATTTCTTGGATTTTTGTCACAATCCAAGTATCTTGCTCTAAATCCCTCCTCAAGTCGTCCATCCAACTGAGATAAGGGTAGGAAATAGCAACCAATTCCATATTACAATTCTGAGGTTTAATATCAACATGTAATCTTGAAAGAGCATCAACCACTTGATTATCACAACCTAGTTTATACTGAATCTCATAATTGAAACCCAATAACTTTGAGACCCATTTTTGTTGAAATGGAGTGTGAGCTTGATTTTGCAAGGAAAAAAGGCTGTGATGATCAGTTCTGATTATAAAGTGTCTCCTCATCAAGTAAGATTGTCATTTCTTCCTTGCATGAATAATGATCATCATCTCTCTCACATGCAGATAGTGACTGATTTCATAGATTAAGAGCTTTACTGGTCAAGGCAATAGGTCTCCCATTATGTTGTAACATAGCGCCAATCCCAAATCCAGATGCATCACTCTCAATAATAAATGGCTGTGTAAAATCAGGAAGTGCCAACATATGTGGAAAAAGCATAGCTGTCTTCAACTGATTAAATGCAGTGTTTGCCTCTAGAGTCTAATGGAAATTATCTTTCTTAGTTAAAACTGTTAGGGGACTGATGAATTTTCCAAAACCAGGAATAAACTTACTATAATACCCTGTCAATCCTAAAAACCCTCGAAGTGCCTTTACTGATGTAGGTACGGGCCAATTTGCAATGGCTTCCAGTTTACACGAATCAGCTGCAACCCCATCCCTAGAGACAATGTGACCAAGATATTCCACTGTAGATTGTCCAAAAGCACACTTGGATTTCTTCACAAACAAGGTGTGTTCTTTTAACAATTGAAAAACCACTTGAAGATGATTCAAGTGAGATTCCCAAGAACTACTATAAACAAGAATATCATCAAAGAAAACCAGAATAAACCTTCAAAGATAGGGCCTAAAAATCTCATTCATGAGACACTGAAATTTTGCTGGAGCATTGGTTAAGCCAAAAGGCATAACCTGAAACTCATAATGCCCATCGTGTGTTCGGAAAGCCGTTTTCTCGATGTCATTTGGATGCATTCTGATTTGGTGATAACCAGATCGTAGGTCTAATTTGGAAAAGAACCGAGCCCCAAACAATTCATCAAGTAACTCATCAATTAAAGGAATAGGAAACTTATCTTTTATTTTAATCAAGTTAAGGCCCCTATAGTCCATACACATTCGCCATGTTCCGTCATTCTTCTTGACTAAGATAACTAGGGACGAATATGGACTATTGTTCACTCGGATAAACCCATTGTCTAACAATTCTTACACACATTTCTCTATTTTTGTCTTTTGTAAAGGCCCATACGTGTAAGGCCTCATACTTGGTGGCTTACTACCGTCTAATAATGGTATTCAATGATCATGTGACCTATAAGGAGGTAAAGTGGTTGGAGGTAAGAAAACCACCTCAAATTCCTGCAATAGCTGGTGCAATTCCTGAGACTGTTGATTAGTAAGTGAGTGTTGATGTTGCACAATATCTTCAGTTTGAAGTTGAAACAAAAAAGCTCCAAAAGAAGATTTGTGTTGCAAAAGTTTCTCCATTTGAAATACAGAGATATCTTGAATGTGCTCATTAGGAGTTTCAGGGCTAGAGAGACAATAAGTGGAGTTACCCTTTTTGAACTTCATATACATTTCGTCAAAATCCCAAATAATTGGTCCAAGCGTTCGTAACCATTGAACACCCAAAACAATGTCACAACCACCAATCACCATAGCATACAAGTCAGTTACACGGTGATAATCTTGAATTTTCAGAGAAACTGCTCCTAATGATCTAATTGTGTTCACTTTCCCACTATCAGCAATCTTAACACTAAAAGAGTGAAATGTGTCTAGATGCCCTTTAATTTTTTTCACCAAGGATGAGTCAATGAAGTTGTGAGAGCTACTAGAATCAATGAGGATTACTACAGGACAATTTTTTATGCAACCCAACACTTTCATAGCTAAACCACCATCAGCAATCTTAACACTAAAAGAGTGAGATGTGTCCAGATGCCCTTTAATTTTTTTCACCAAGGACGAGTCAATGAAGTTGTGAGAGCTACCGGAATCAATGAGTTTTTTTATGCAACCCAACACTTTCATAGTCTTGATGGATTTAGGTGCAGGAGTATCGAAAAGAGCACAAGATGTTATTTCAGGTTCTAAGTTCTCATCCTCAAAACTATCAGTGTCACACACAGGTTGAATATCAATGAGTAATAACTGTTTCTTCTCACAAGAATGCCCTCTGGAATATTTTTCCTTACAATGCAAACACAACCCATTTTTCCTACAATATTCAACTTCCTCATGGATTAATCTCCTAACAGCCTTGGTTTTAATCTTGCTATCTCCTACAAGCACATTACCCACATTCTATAAAGGTGCATGAAATGAAGAATTACCAGAAAAACGATTAAAAGGCTTAACCTTCAAATCTGCCAGCTTGGCATCAATCTGTTGTGCATAGGCAGTGGCTTCAGGAACATTTATGGGCTTCGAGATTTTGACATCATGGCGTAATTCTGCTTTGAGACCACCAATGACGCAAGATTTCAGCAAGGAAGGATTGATATCCGATGTGCAATTTGCTAAACGCCGAAATTCAAGAGTGTAGTCCCGTAATGTCCCAGATTGTCTCAATTTGACCAAGCTTTCAGCTGAATCTTCAAAATCTGATGGTCCGAACTCCTGGCATAAAGCTGCTGTGAAATCCTCCCATTTGGGGTAATTGACTACGCAATTCACTCATTGAAACCATTGAAGAGGTTCTCCCTCCAAATGAAAAGGAGGGAATCGTCGATACTGAAGAAATTGAAATAATGTTCGGCCTTATAGATCCAAGATAAGGGTTCATCACCATCACCAAAACGAGAAAATCCATCTTAATGAACATCGGACATGGAGGAAAAAATTGCGAATTTGTATCCGTGCGATTGAGATTGGATGTGAAATTAGGGTATATACCTGGTGGAAAATTAGGATCGGAATGAGTTGCTTCAGAGGATTCCCCAATCACCCTGCTCCCTTTTGTTGATAAGGATTGTAGTTGCTGCATGATCAACTCAGTTGCTGCTCGGGATTCTAGATCGCTCAACTCAGTTGCTGCTCGGGATTCCAGACGCGATTCGTTGAATTCCTTCCAAAAATCTTTAAACAAAGATTCAAGCTTGGAAACGCACGACTCCATTGTTCTTTTGGAACCCAGGCGAGTCATACACGAGAAGGATCAAGGAGGATCGAAGGCACTAATGCTGATACCAATGATACAACCCCACGCTCTGCTTCTACTCAATGTACAGAATGATGTATTTCTTATTAGTGTAATAACATTTTCAACAACCCCTTTCTTCTTCCATTCTTTCCTTATATAGTGACTGGGTAGCTTTCCCACTAACTCACTCTCTAACAACCCCATAACAACCAACAATCCCAACTAATTTCCGTTTATCCTAATCAGCACTGCCAACTCACCAATACAACCGCACTGATTTGTCACCATACACAGCATACTATCATTTTTTTTATTGGAAATTTGAAGGACAGGTGATGAGTTTTTTCTTCGTCAAATTTTTTTAGAATTGTAGGAATATTTTTCAGAACATATCACACGGAATACGTTTTGTCATTAAGCGTGTAGTTATATGACAAAAATCGTACTTAATCAAGTTTTATTTAAAAAAAAAAAAAAAAAGACAACACAAGTTAATAGTGGGATGATATAACATGTAAGAATATTTCTAGTATCTGCAAGGAAAACTTAGGCATCAAACTATCTTTAATTATGAAACAGAAACGTGATTAATCACGATTTGCTTAAATTCCTCAAGTAATTATCAACGGGTTTAGGAACTAGAACCAAGATTACCAAGAATACCAAATGTAGGTGTAGACTCTTGTAACAAGTTTGATGAGAATATACAGCCCAAAACTATACATATTAGTGGTCGATATTTACACCCCAAAACTCGCTTGACAGCTCTGCTGCTCGCCCTAAATCATCCCTCAATGTACTCACTAGGACTTGAGGTCTTGTTCGTTGCTCGTTCTTCTCTGTATAACAATATCATTATATCAATAAAACACGAAACAGATCAAATGCCTAACAGTAATACAAGGCAAAGTTAGTTCCTCCTTACCAAAAGAGATTGGTGTTAGGTTTGAGGACCATTTATCTTTGTTCTTGGGGGACCATTTTGTTTTAGGTGTGGAAGTTTCGTGTGCCCTGCTAGTAGAATTGAAGACAAATGAGCTTGTCTTGTATAGTATTGGCTGTCGGGGCGAAGGTTTCACATCGTCACAGGCATCACTATGTCGAAGTTTCACATTGTGTATGGATTGTTTTATAAGAAATTTCCTTATTTAGGCTTCACCTCCCCCTTACTTGTGTTATAAAAAGTTGTGATATGATGTGTGGTAAGCAGCCTCTGTTTCTTTCGCTGCGGTGGAGGAGAAGGGTGCTTCTCTTGGGAAGGAGAGGAAGTGAACCGCGGATCACTTTGCGGGCAGAGAGCCACAAGAAATGGTGGGTTTTTTTTTCCTACGCACTTGTATTGTTGTTGAGTTTTTAAGAATTCAATGGCTGCGGGTCCCTCGTTCTATCTTTCTTGCCTTAGGTGTTGGCAAGTTCGCTTATCCAACAAATTTGTTGAGTTGATTTCTCTTGTAGTTTTGTGGGCACTCTAAACAAGTATAAAAGCAATACAAGCGTGATAGGCAATCAGCCGTCAATCCAGTTGGATCTAAGAATCAACATCCATTGAAAGTCTAAATTTGGTTGAGGAAGGTGCCGTAGCAGTGGCATTTTGTTTCACGGAAGTGGTCGTTAACACATCCTTAGCCGCTCTATTCGAGAGTTTGTCTATTATGGACCGGCCCATAGCATGAATCAGATTCATGATCATTAGAATATTCATTAGATTCTTAGCGTAATATTATTAAATTCTTAGTGAAGAATCCAACAACGATGAATCTTAACCATAGGTTGAACCTGAGATCCATTATTGTTGAAATAGTAATCGGATTCTTGGCTTATTAGTCATTGACTTTTTATCTAATAATCCAAATTCAATGGCCATGACCCATTTATAAAATTTTGCACTTAGAAAGTGGAACATAGCTGACAAGGTATTTGGTGTACAATAAGGGAGAGGCTAGAAGGCTGAGGCCTACCCATATCTTCCTTTGACCTGTATAATCTGTACAACCAATCAACCATATCATCTCACTGACTCCATTGATTTCCCCAATTTCTTGATTTCCTTTTTCCGCCAATCGGTCAAAGTGTCGATCAAAAAAGAAGAAAGCTTTGAGCTTTATCTGAAAGAGAGAAAAGGGTCTTTTAGAGATGGGTAGCTAGCACTTAGCTAGTTTGGCTCTCTGGGAGGAGCCTGCTAACTCGGGCGACTCAGCTAAAACTATAAATTTACATAATAGTTGGAAAATACACAAGAGATCCAACGGATAAGGCAAGTTTCTACAAAAATCAGCTGACATTCTCGGTTCGATCCCCACTGAAGTCGAAAACTCTTCTCATTATTTTTTTATATTTTATGCTTTCCTGACATACGCGGTGTTTCGTTGATCCGAAGCGTTATCAGATTTTATGGCCACACACCACACACGTGGCAGATAGCTATTTGTGATTTTCTACTCGGCCGGCAGAAAATAAAAAACAAGTCCAAATCAAAACGCGGTGACAATAAAATCAGATGGATGGACGGATGGAGATATGATGTTGGGCAGATTTATGCTTTTATATATATATATTTTTTTTAAATTATTAAAAAGTAGTTTAAATTGTTAACCAGTACTTATTTACAAATATAATTTAAAAAGATGAATATTTTATCATCTTTTCTATACTTTCTTATACTTTATAAGTGTGTGTTTTTTTTTGTTTTTTAATGTGAAAAAGGAAAAGAACGAGAGAGAGAGAGAGTAACATGTATAAATAATATCCACACCGAATATTGATAATGCTCATAAATTCTGATCAACATTTGTCAATAAGTGACATTAAACAAATGATTACAAAACACACTTTAATTTTGTTTTTTAATTTTTTTAATGTACACCTGTCACTTTAGAGAAAGAACAAAGAAGAAAGCAATAAAAGCAAGAAGTGATTATTTTCTTTAAGTTTTTTTTTTTAACTAAAATGATTTCTGAAATTTGTATAACTCCTCACTTTTGTCCCTGAGATTTGAAATTAATAGAAGCAGTTCATGAGTTTGTTCACCATCAATCATTTTGGTTATTCTACGAAAAAAAATCTCCATTAAATAAGATTAAAATGACAAAAATATCCTCAATTTTTGTTAAATAATTTGGCCTATTGTTTGTTAAATTGAGGTTAATTTTGCCATTTTGGTCCTTATTTAATATAATTTTTCATGCAATGACCAAAATGATTGATGATGGACAAACTCAGAAACCACTTCTATTGACTTCAAATCTCATCTCATGAACCAAAGTGACGAATTATGCAAATTTCATTAATTTGCATGTTATAAGAACAATCATCGTTACGATAAATCATTGATTTATTTAATTTATGTTAATTAAATAAATATTTTTTTTATAAAGATAATATTCTTGTATGTAAAAATATATTAAAAAATAAATTAATATCGAACTCATCATTTATAAAATTTGAAGACCTCTTATTAAAAAAAAATAATAATTACAACAATTTCCTTTTCTCTTATTAAATTCCATTTAAGTCCCATATTTTCCTACTTTAATTACAACTCAATTCTCTCTCTTTCTTCCGATAAAGGAATCATATTTCTTTCTCAGCCGTACATTTTGCCATATCGCACTGGGCCGGGATAGGAAGGTGCCTTAAAGATACAACGTACCAGTGCCCGGATTTGTAAAATTACTATAAAACCACGACTTCTTGTGGTACTACCCTCTCCCACACGTTGCATTTGAACACAAAAAGTGTACATATACATACATACTTTGTATAATATATATATATAGATCTATTTATCTTTTTTTTTTTGTCACACTGCACTACCAAACATCATCATTTTATTTCATGTAAATCACAAATTATTATTGGTGATTTGTTTTGATGGTCAGAAATTTCTCTTCAACATACTTTGTATTGGGTCAAACTCCACTTTTTCCTACTTTAGTTTAGAATAGAAATATCGTTTGTATTAAAAAAAATTAAAAATTTATTGACCAGCATTCCAATAATTTTTGTTTATTATTTATCGTCTTATTCATTCTCAATATTACGATGACGATAATGAAATAAACAATACCATTACTCCAGACATATACAAAAATTATTCATCTAAATATAAATGACTCGCATATAAAATTGTGATTTGTCGATAAAATAAGTATGATTAATTGATTACAGAGAGAGGAACTGGTAAGAAAAAGTTTCAAAATGCATGTAATTACTAAATATACTAATGTAGTAGTCAAATTAGCAAGACTGTCACTAAGTCTATATAAAGGACCAAGCTCCGCACTCTCTGTATCATCACTCTTCTTCTTCTTCTTACATACAAAAACAGACAGAGAGAGAATGGCGAGTTGCAGAGTGCCGGATGTGGTTCCTTCTCCAGTGGAAGACGCTGAGCAGCTCAGGAAAGCTTTTGCAGGTCTCTTCTAAAACTCATCACACACTCATATTTTAATCCAATCATTCCAATTCCATATCATTAATTAATTAAATGCAATTAGATGTTTAGTTAATATCACTTTTGCTATCTGATCATCCAAACTTTGATCCATCCATATGATTCAAATTCTACTTTGTTTAACTTTGCAATTATCTTCTTTTTCTTTTCTGGGTTGGTAATCTAATATGACAGATTGATAGAGATATGATCATGGTGAATTTCTTTCTGTTTGGTTATCTTAAAATTCAATCACCTCAATTGGCATCATTTTTGGTGCATATCAAAGTTTAGATCTGGATCTTTCACTATTCATTCACCGATTAACTTGTACTTGATGATGATGATGATGATGTTCAATTTAAGTTAAAGTGTTTGATCTGCTTCTTACATATTCTTTACTGTTAAAGTATGTGTTTTTCTGGATTCTAAGCACAATGAGGTTGTCAGTTGTAACCTTTCTACAATTCATTACGCTAATCATCATGATCGATCGCTTGGTCTTTGATTTTTCTTTTCTTTCGATTTGTTTGGCTTCAGTTTTTGTTGGATCGAAATAATATCACTATAATCTTGATCTGACTCGTGCTCTCTGGATTGTATTACTAATAAACACAAAATGGGGATTACCCTTTTGCTCATTTTTCACTTGTTGCCTCCAATCTTATTCGGAATATCTTTGGTTATGTGATTGTGAGATCGTATCATTGATAAATATAACCATGTGCAATAGATGAAGAAGATTGAATACTTATTGGCATCCTAAGTCATTGTCACGGTTGTATTCTGAAAATTAAAACTTCATTGCTACGAAATTGAATACATGTTTTCATATAATTGTCTCAAAGAGATTGTGATTCTCTGATTACAGTAGAGGAGAGGTGATCTATAAAGAGAGTTGCATGCTTCTATTTTTATTAAAACCATTGCTTACTATCCCCAAATGTTAGGTGCCTCGAATAATTAGCTGCTTGTCAGGCCGAAAGAAAAGAAAGATTACTTACCTGCTTTGGTTGTTTGTGTGCAGGATGGGGCACAAATGAGGGGTTGATCATATCCATACTGACTCACAGGAATGCAGCTCAGAGAAAATTAATTCAGCAGGCATACTCCGAAACCTATGGGGAAGATCTTCTCAAGTCGTTTGACAAAGAACTCTCAAGTGATTTTGAGGTCTGAATTTGATGCATTATTTCTTAAAGTTTAATATATGTGAAATATTTGCCGAAATAAGTATTTAGCAGGCCATCAGAGTTTCTGGTGCACTTCCTTTCAAGATAATTAAAGTTTCAAGTACTTTTCAATTTATAGATTATGCAATGCACCTGATGATCCCTGCCATTTGTGCCTGAATTGTCATTTGCCACCCTGGTCTAATCCAGGGTTATAATATGTCGTTTAAGTTGTCAAGAAAAACTTAAAATGCTATTGTTTTCTGGTTCTGTTTTTGTTTTTGTTTTGGTTATTTGGTTCAGTAAAACTTCTGATTGTGCTGTTTTTCCTATTTTGTTCCATAACCAGAGGGCTGTGGTGCTGTGGACTCTGGCTCCTGCTGAGAGAGATGCATTTTTGGCTAATGAATCTACGAAGTTGTTGACTAAAAACTATTGGATACTCTTGGAAATAGCTACAACTAGGTCTTCACATGACCTGTACCAGGTAAAGGTGGCGTATCATGCCCGTTACAAGAAATCCCTTGAAGAAGATGTTGCATATCACACATCTGGAGATGTCCGCAAGGTAAAACCTTAAACTTCCATGGTCATTAGTACCCTGATTGTTCCCTAAAAGGTCAAGTTGGTTCGTTGAACTCTTATCTTCTTTACTTTCTATTTTGTTCAAATTCTTGTATTCGAATTAATTTCTTCACACATCTTCAACTACATTGCTTTTGTTTTAATTTCTTTTTGCAGTTTGTTTTCAGAACTTGACCTGTTTTTTCTGCCTAGAATATTTTTCTGTACTTTCCTTAGGTTGCAATTTCTGCAATGCGTTTCAAATTGTCTTAAATAAAAAGTGTTAACTATGTTGCAGCTTTTGGTTCCCCTTTTGAGCACTTTCCGATATGAGGGAGATGAGATTAACGTGCCCTTGTCAAAGAAAGAAGCTAAGATACTTCATGAGAAAATCTCAGACAAAGCCTACAATGATGAGGAGCTCATCAGGATCCTCACTACCAGAAGCAAAGCACAGCTGAATGCAACCCTCAATCAGTACAACAACGAGTTTGGAAACGCCATTAACAAGGTACGGTAAACAACTATAAACATCTGTATGGAATGCATGTACTGTCACGAGGGCCGGGAATTCGAGTTGAAAAATTCGTAAGGTTGATGTTTTGAGCACTTCCTTTACTATCAAACGGTTGTGTGACCATTACATGTCCGATATGCAGGATTTGAAGGCTGACAAAGATGATGAGTTCCTCAAACTACTAAGACAAACAATCAAAAGCTTGACCTTCCCTGAGAAATACTTCGAGAAGGTTCTTCGACTGGCCATCAACAAGCTTGGGACAGACGAAGGGGCGCTTACTAGAGTTATTACCACCCGGGCAGAGGTTGACTTGCAGCGCATCAAAGAAGAATACTACCGGAGGAACAGCGTTCATTTGGACCACGCAATTGTCAAGGACACTTCCGGAGACTACGAGAAGTTTCTTGTGGAACTGGTTGGACATGCAGATGCTTGAGTAATGCTGCTGATCCCATAAGGGTTACAAACCCAGTGAATGTTATTCTCTATGAGTTATCTATCTTTGCTTGAGTGTGGTTTTTATTTATTTATTTTCTCTGGTTTTGTGTGGAGTTTGTTGAATAAATCTTGCTAGTACGTTGAAAGTAAGGATTGTGGATGGATTTTTGTTGTGTATGTTCTTGTTTTTGGCTAAACGAGTTTTTATTTATTTAATTTTTTGTTTGTTCAGTATTTTTAATGTTTCGTTTTCTCTTTTGTTTTCCCATTTCTTACGCATCATTGTCAAGGTTTCAAAAGACACCAAACGCTAATTGGTCAGTAGGTTGGGGCCTAGTGCCTAGGTAGCTAGGTAAGGCTTAGGCGGAGGCCTAGGCGGATTGAAGTACATTTATTTATTTTATTTTTTTGTACAACAATATATTTTACACTAAGGGGAGGGGGGAGTTTGGCTAAAGTCATACAATGGACAACCTAATTTGGTATCGAATTTTTCATCCACAAGAAGTACATTTATTATATATTGTATAAATAAGTGTCTATTTATACTTAAAAACACATGCATAATCATATTGGAATACATAAATTGCAAAATAAAATGACATAAATTATAAAGTGTTAAAATATATTGAAAACAAAGGGAACAATCATATAATGAGTGTTCTTGCAAGTATTCATCTCTTACATTTTATCGAGAAATTATAATGCAAAATGAAAGTTATGGATTTTCTATCTAAGTCAGAATCGCGACCTAGACATATGTCTAGGCAGGTTTATATGGGCTAGGCAGATGCCTAAGCGGGTCTAGGCATAATTTCTTAATTTTCAAACGCCTAGGGACTAATCGGAACAGTGGCCAACTGCCTAGCACCTAGACAGGAATTTTTAGAATAGTGGTCATTGTAAAGCTTTCTTTCTTTCTTAGATCGATAGGGAGGGATGACGGCAATGGATTATAATTAGTGTGAGTTTGGGTTCGATTCCCTCCGATTTAACAAAAATAACCTCACTAGTTTAGTAAATGAAGGCTATCTCCAACCGAAAGGGTTATGTATAGCTTCGTCTAGAATTATAGCCCTGTAAGAAATTATTTTTTAATGAACAATGCTAGGCCATATTATATATCATCTCCAACCGAAAAGATTAAGTATTAGTCCCTTAATAATTTATTAGTTTTAAGTTTACACTTTACATGTATTAAGTACTACTTATATCATATGAAAATAAGGTTATTGAGACATGATTTTTTAAGGTGGATAGAATGTGAAAATGGATTAAAATGAGTCAAGATAATAATGATTAAGTAGAATCATGCTTTTCAATTAAAATACCTATAATATGCGGTCTGTATTTGAACTTTTCCGAATCATGTTTTCTAATTAAGTGAAATATGGCCAAATCAGCCCTTTTTTTTTTTTTTTTTTTTTTTTTTATGGGTCATAGAAACTTCATTAACAACACAACAAAATTACACAAGATGAGGCCCAATTACATACAACAAAAAGGACCCAAAAAATAAACGGGGAAAAAAAAAATCTGAAACTGTTGTAGGCCTAAGTAAATCAACTGTATTTAGAACTAGAGAGTGAGAAGGCCGGCGGCAAGAGAGAGAGGTGTAATTTTGGGGTGTGTATTGTATCACTCCATTGTGTCTTTATTTATTATAGTAGGATATGTTAAAGCCTTACCCTAATAGGATTACAACTCTAATAGGATAATATCTACTAAAGGGAATATTTCAAGATATCCTAGATACATTAGGATTTACACAATCACATTCCTAATCTAATAGGACTGCAACACTCCTCATTGAGTGTGTAAATACTCAAACAAAACTTTGCATCGCGTCTTTAGTAGTTGAGGTAAAAAAGTTAATGAAGTCGTCGGCACAATAGACGAATGTGAGTCTCAAATTTAAAGAAAGTATGCATTGATAGTAAAACTCACAAAATCTCGCTAAAACCTAAGGTAGGTAAAAACTCATAAACTAAGGAGAAAAGTGAGAAGTATGCATAATGTCTAAAACAAATGTCAAACGGGACGAAAGTAGTGAACTCAACGGAATATGATCATCCCAAAATGGGTGCCTCGTCAAAACCTTATTAGGTAGCAAAAACCCAGTGGGAAAAATGCTCTTAATCGTAGAAAACAAAGTACATGAAGATCAAGTGAGTATGCTTTCTGGATACTCCCCTTGAGTTAGACATAACTTCCAAATAAGAGAATTACAAGCAATTCAACTCAAATAATTTACGCATACCAATTCCTTGGACGAGCTTTTGAAAAGTAGACTTGGGCAATGACTTGGTGAAGAGATCGGCCAAGTTGTCCTGGGAATGGATTTGCTTGACTTCAATGTTCTGATGCTGTTGTTACTGGTGAGAGTAAAAGAACTTTGGCGCTATATGCTTGGTGTTGTCTCCCTTGATGTATCCCTTCTTTAATTGCTCGATACATGCTGCTTTGTCTTCAAAGATTGTTGTAGGAAAGTCAACGACGGAAGTAAGACCACTATGCTTCGAATATGTTTCATAACTGCTCGCAACCAAAAGCACTCACGTGAGGCTTCACGCAAGGTGAGAAAGTCAACATGGTTCGAAAAAGTCGCAACTAGCGTTTGCTTGGTAGACCTCCAAGATATAGCGGTGCCTCTAACGATAAAGACATAGCCCGTTTGAGAATGTGCCTTATGTGGATCAGACAGATAACTAGCACATGAGGCAGGAATCAACCCGAGGACCGAGGGGGCGGTAGCTCCTCCCGAGGATTCATGGGTGTACAATAAGCCCAAATCCGTTGTACCCTTAAGGTAGTGGAAAATGTCTTTAACACTATTCCAATGTTTGTGTGTAAGCACGTTGTTGTATCTAGCCAAAAGATTAACAACAAAGGAGATGTCGGGTCTAGTGTATTGAGCCATGTACAATAAAGCACCAATTGCACCCAGGTATGGAACTTCAGGCTCCAAAATCTATTCCTCATCTTCCTTGGGATGGAAAAGATCTTGTTTAGCATCTAGAGTCCGAACGACTATAGAAGTACTCGAAGCCTTTGCTTTATCCTCATTAAAACGTCGTAACACCTCTTGGGAATAGTTCAATTGATGTACTAATATTCCATCTGAACAATGCTCGATCTCTAGGCCGAGACAATATCGAGTTTTCCCAAGATCCTTCATCTCAAATTCTGATTTCAAGTGAATGACAATTTCCTCAAGCTCTGCATGAGTTCTAATGTGGTTCATATCGTCGACATAAACTGCAACGATAGCAAATCCGGAATGTGACTTTTGATGAATACGTGTGAGCATAGTTCGTTGTTCACATAACCCTGACTTGTCAAATATTCACTCAGACGGTTATACCACATCCGCTCGAATTGTTTCAATCCATAAAGTGATATTCTCAATTTAATCAAGAAGGTGTTCCATGGTCTAAAACTATTTGAACCGGTCAATGTAGATTTCCGTATCTAGATCCCCATGGAAATACGCGGTTACCACATCCATAAGCTGTATACTCAGATTTTCGGAAACTACCAAATTGATAAGGTAGTGAAACGTTATGATGTCCATTACGGGGGAATACATCTTCTCATAGTCAATCCCAGGGCGTTGAGAGAAGCTTTGCACTACCAGGCGTGATTTATATCGCACTATTTCTCTTTTCTCATTATGCTTCCTCACGAAAACCCATTTGTAGCCCACGGGCTTCACATGTGGTGGAGTAGGAGCTACGTGCCCAAACACCTTGCGTTTCGCAAGCGAATTGAGTTCGACCTAAATTGATTGTTTCCAGTTTAACCAGTAGGTTTTACGTTGACATTCATCAACAGAATGTGGTTCAATGTCATTGCTAAGCATGATGTTGGTACCAACTATATACGCGAATGCATCATCGAGAATCTCCTCCTTCTGATTCCATTCATCATCCAATACTGCGTAATGGAGAGAAATCTCATCATTATCAGGAGGCCGATTTGTCTTGTCAAAGACATCACCGTAATCTAGAATAATCTCATGCGTTGGAACATATGAGTAAGCGGTGGTCGAATTCAGACTAAGGTTACTAGCTTGTATTGTTTTCCTTTTTCGGAGTTGTGAATCCTTTGAACCAGGGGGTCTGCCACCTTTCAGGGTAGGAGCAGATGATTGGCTAGCCGTCAGTGTACCGTGGCCGCGTAGGAGGTGCGCCCGCCCCACCTTTAGGGATGGTCCGACCTTCCAAGGCAATGTTATGACTTACGTTAAGTAAGTTCATCATTGCAAGTGCGTTTGTAGCGGCTATATGTGATCTCGTCACCTTTGCAAGATTTGTAAGGCGTCCAACATGCTTTGAGCAATGCTCTGAAGATCTAGAATACGACGCACTTCAGTTTCAGACTAGGTAATGCGGGGATCTAAAAGAGACAAAGTGGGAGTAATCCACGATAATTCATGGCGTTCGACAGGAATGTTAATGTTCTTATCTCCCCCTAATGATGGCAAAACTATCTCATCAAAGTGACAATCTGCAAAACGTGCAGTAAAAAGATTTTCTATCAAGGGCTCTAAGTAGCAAATAATTGATGGCGAATCATAACCGACATAGATTCCCATTCTTCTCTGAGGACCCATTTTGGTACGTAGTGGCGACGCTATTGGCACATAGATTGTGCATTTAAACACACGTAAATGTGAGATGTCAGGCTCGTATTCAGTAACCAATTGTAACGGTGAATGAGGTTGGGTAACAATAGGCCTTAGGTGGACCAACATAGTTGCGTGCAATATTGCATGGCCCCAAGTAGATATCGGGAATTCAATTTGCACAATCAAAGTCTGAGCTATCGCTTGAAGGCGCTTTATGAAAGCTTCTACCGGGCCATTTTAGGTGTGAACATGGGGTACATGATGTTCAACTTCGATCCCAACAAACATGCAATAATTGTAAAAAGTCTGTGACACAAACTCTCCAGCATTTTCCAGTCGAATTGACTTAATCGGATAATCAGGGTGGTGAGCCCGAAACTTAATGATTTGAGCTAGGAGTTTTACAAATGTAGCATTACGTGTGGACAATAAGTAGACATGTGATCAACGTGTCGATGCATCAACCAACACCATGAAGTATCTAAATGGTCCGCATGTTTGTTGGATAGGTCCACAAATATCCCCTTGAATCCTCTGAAGAAACTTAGGGGGGGTCGTGAATAATCTTTGTAGCTGAGTGTTGAATATTCAACTTCCCTAGGGAGCATGGTTTGCATGGTGGATGGCTGGGATAAGATTTTAGGTGATGCCTGTGTGATACTTTGAGGATACAGCAAATCATAGCTCGTCTGGATGTCCCATTCGATCATGCCAAAGTAGGAAAGTGCTCTCGAACCTAGGCATAAGGCCGGCCTCGTGGTGGGTCTCCATGGATTGAATGGTCATTATGTACAACTCACTCGGAAGACATTCTAGCTTCTCGTGAATACGCTTCTGTTCATATTCGTAAGAAGTGATCAAAGAAATTCAGAACCATTCTCTTTAGTGGTTTCAACATAATATTGATTATCTCAATATCTCTAAAGCTCAGGAACGTTCTTCCAGAAGGTGGAGAATAGAAGGCCTCTTTAATGGTTAATTTAGTACCATTAGACAACATTATACGAGCCTTTCCGTATCCTTTGATCAGGTTAGATGGGCTTAAGAGGATTGTCAGAGGTGCATTTTTAGGTACGAAGTTAGTAAAAATAGTGTTGCTCATGCAAGATGGTTTGCGTGGTAGCACTACCAGCTAGACAGCCCACTAGTCATACCTAGAAATAAATTAATTTAATCGGTCACATGCATAAATATAATTCCATTCATTCAATTAATCAATCGAGAAATAATATCCATAAAAATAATTATCCATAATTCAAAACAAACCAAAAACCAAACAAATAATTCCAAAGACTTAGAAAAATTGTCCAAAAATTTAAACCATAAACTTAGAAAAATAAGAAGGGGGGGGGTTCAAGTTAGACATGTTCCTAAAACAGAGGGTACCAAAAAAAAACATGGTTAGTCATATGGAAAACCATAGACATGCATTGTAGAACATTTGGGTTCTATAGATATGTATTGGTTTAATTTTAGCATGAAAGTTACGGGTTTCATGTGGTATGTTTTGAATGAAAACTTCGGGTTTCAAAGGCACTAAAATCGAAACTACAGGCTCAATTTTAGTTATGAATGTCTAGTTCATATATAGGGGTACCTGCAAGAACACAAAATACAATATACAACTAAGTGCAGTGGATTTGTGGATTGCTTCAGGAACCCAAGTGTGAGTGCGTTGGGACTACGAAAGAACCCATGAGCAACAAAGGCAACAAGGCCTAGTAGAGGCAAGAAGGTGATGAGAACACCTGAGCATTGATAAAACCCGATGCTCTACACATCTTCCTCCTAAATAGGAATCTTGAAGATTCGCATTTGCGGTGTTGATTAGTGGAAGTCGATCCATAGTGCGAGATCCTTAGAGGAGTAAGCCAAGCTCACTTAGGAGGAAACCTCTCACTTTGGAGAGAAACACTCATTCTGGAGAGAAAAACTTCTTAGCAGGCCATGTTTTTGTCTAAACAGAAAAGCATGATTTTCCTCATGTGTTTTGAGGTTCATGTGTCCAATCAGATGTCAAGGAACCCCAGAAGGTATTGGTGCTAGGCTCCACAATCGGACTATTAGGCGGGCTCAACATACATAGCCCGATAGTCTTTTGGCTATCATTTGGCTTGGTGAGTCCTAATTTTTTTTAGCCCAGACCTTTATTAGAATTGAGTTTTGTGGCATTTTGGGAAAAAACTTAGCCTATAACCCTATAGCTATCTCCACTGGAGATGGCCTAAAATTTCGTAGTTTACAGCCAATCTATGAAGACCTTGAACAATTGCTCTTGAGAACTCGATCGCAAATCCTTTTAGAAGAGAAACTTTCATTTCACGTCCCCACGCCACGGGGTGTATACACACCACACCAATGAGGACTGAGCGCTTCGTTGACTTCATATTTTTGTGCTTGACAAGCCGGTTGAGGTCCATTTTCACAAACTAGCCGGTTGAGGTCCATTTTCTTTTAGCAGAATCTTAATAAGCTAGAGTTAAATTGTAAACTTTCTTCAAATAATTAAAATGGAAAATTACTTTCCGCACTCTTCTCCTTCTGCTCTCTAAACTTTCTATCACGGGTTTCTTCATTTATTCAATCCAATGACTAGGGCAAGAAAGGAAGGAGTAGTGCATGGGGAGAAAAAAGTATGAAAATCATTTCCCTTAAAATCAACCTAAATTACGGAGTTACCCACCTTTTTCAATCCGAAAAACAGGGTCTCAACCAGATTTTCTTGACGTCCATGACTGGACCAAGCAAATAGAAGAAGAGTTTGAAAATTCTTAAATTATCATCTATTTTGTAAAGGAAGTAGGTCGTGAAACAAGTACACGCAAACTTGAAACGACTGAGATAAACATGCTTGAAATAACCCAAATAGCCAAACCCTCCAGCAATTTTTCCGACGACATTTCATGCCCTACCCATAATGTAAATGTATAGCTACAACTCAGTCTCACATCCACAGCTCCAAAACCCTAGAGATCAAAGATGCTCATCTCATCAGGGTTTTACATGTCAGACCAAAGTTCACTATGGAAAATCATACTATGGGACCGACTTTATTTGAAGATACGGGAACGTAACAAGTCAGGGATTATGAGTTACACCAAGGCGATGCTGCTTTCTCCACCTGGGGGCTTACGAACACCACCCAGATAGTCTCTGGATGATGCCTTTCCATCAGCAAAGATGTTGCTGCCATTCATCTCTCTCAGCTTAGCCGTGCTCAGGGGCTTTTCAGTAGATCCTGGAGGAACATCTCCCTTAAATATATCATTCCCCGTCAGCTCCGCAAACTTCTGGTTATGTATTTTCCTTGGAGTCTTGGAAACAGGTTCCTCACTGAACATAATATTACTCTGACCTCCAGCAGGCTGCGTCACAAAAAGTAAACTTCAACACTTGAATTCAAGAAATGTTACTTCGCAAGATAGTCCAGCATTATTCGGCAGAGTAACAAATATATGCCTGGATTACAGGAAAGTGTTCACCAACAGGCTATCTTTCTAGTTTCTAGGCTATCAACTTTGAACCCTCGGTCCAATTAATTCTTTTTGGAATGTATGGTCCAAACTAGCAGTCTCATCACTAACATGCCAGACGACTATTTGACAAATGACCCTTAACAGGAGAACCCTCAATTGCACAGCTCAAAACCAAAATTACGGAAGTCCAAGTTATCTAGTGTTGCATTTCCTAATTAATTAATTATCATAACTAAAGCTGCGAAATGAAAATATAATGAAAACATTCATTCACAAAAACGAAAAAGAATCAGTGAACTCACATTTGAAACTTTGACAGAGGTGCGCAGATTTCGGGGTGTAGGTTCCCCCATGTCTCTGGTTTCTCTAGTTTGCAGGGTGTGAGCAGCAGCCAATGATCGAGGCAAGACTTCAGGAGGAGGGCCAAAGATGTCATTTCCAGTGAGTTCCTTGGACTTGGTATTTGATACACTCTTCTTAGATTTTGAATCTGAGTCGGACTGCAATGTCCCACTCAATTCACGCTGCTTGGCAACCTCAGGAACAGTGACAGGCTTCTTGGGCGTGATATGTTCATCAACACTGAATGAAATTTGACTGACTCCATTGAGTGCTTGCTGATAAATACGAAGCCCCGTTTTGTTACTAGCATCATTAGATTCCGGTGCAGCATCCTTGCCTGACCCAGCTGCAAATATACCATTTCCAGTAATCTCCTTCAATTTATAGCCTGAACAAGGCTTCCTGTACCGCATTTCGTCTGGGTTTTAGATTTGCAGTACAATATTGGTGATTAACCATATACTCAAAAGCAGTGATTTCTTGCGGGATCAAAGATGGGTAAATTTTGAAAAAGAGAAACAAAATTATTGGGTTTCATTGCATGCATTTGTAGACCATATACTAAATAAAGATCACATCAAGCATATGTGGGTTAGGCTAGTCGGCCAAGCCAGTGCCACGGCCTCGTAGATTAGAGCAATTTAGAATATCGTCTTATCACAAGAGATAAATTAAGATCACATGCATATAAAACAATCAAAGTTGATATTTTTCTGATCAGAAAACAGAAATGCTTGTAGCTTTGATTCAGCAGTTTGAGCAGGTTAATGGGTAATTAGCAGAAAATTACAGTAACGAAGCATGCATTACTAAATTAGTAGCTAGATCTGAGCTGAGAGAAGAGATCTTACTGTTTGTTGAGGCTCTGAGCTTCTTCATCAGTGATCTGACCGCCATGGAGCACCTTGCTGATTCCATCGGACGGCTGAAAATGCACCGCTTGAGCTTAATTAACTTTCTTAATACACCACCAGCAAGAAAGAAAACAAGAAGAGATTGACATTTGACTACTAAGTAGGTGTTGAAAGTGGAAAGTACAGCAACCTGATGAGAGCGGGGGGCGGAGGAGGCGGTGGCCGGAGAGTCGGAGTGTGGGACCTCTTTCCACGTCAGCATATCGGCAGTGTCTCTGCGAGGCTTTCTCAGTGGTGTTCTCTCCATTGTTTTCGGTCTCACTCCCTTCCTCTGGCTCTCTTCCTCGTTTGGCTTTTGGATGAATAGAAAATAGCAAATAATAAATAAATAATCAAAAAAATGTTAATGACATTAAAAAGAAAAAGGTTAATTACATTTTAATTCTATTCACTTACAACCTCATATAACATCTTCAAACATTTTAATGTCATAAATTTATTATTATTGTATTACAATTTCATACCTCAAAACATTTTAAGTTAAAAAAAAAAAACTCAAAGCAAATGATCATTTACTACAGTAATAAAAAATATTTAAATCATTACATGACAGTGTGAATTTAAATTCTATCAATAACAAATCTTATCTCTAATCTATTAAAATTTATCATTTGATAAAAAATAAAAATAAAAAACTCGAACCGAATAAAAAAAATAAACAGGAACTAATAAAAAAAATTAGAAAAAAGCGAACGAAAGTAAATAGTAATTTTAATTTGATTTTCGGTTTGGATAAAAAAAAAGGAACCGATTGAAAGCCGACTAAAGGCTGTCAGAGTTTGATGGCTGTTTTAGTTTCATTGACTGGTGAGACCCAATTCATTCACAGTGTGTGTGCGGTTGTAGTAAAGGGTCATTGAAGCGCTTCCCACTTACAACCACTCCTTGCATTGCTCTTGAACTATGATTCACATCCTCACCAAGCACACCCCCTTCAAACCTGCGCACCAACTGCTTGAGAAAATTGCCCTT
Source organism: Pyrus communis (assembly GCF_963583255.1). Taxonomy (NCBI): domain Eukaryota; kingdom Viridiplantae; phylum Streptophyta; class Magnoliopsida; order Rosales; family Rosaceae; genus Pyrus; species Pyrus communis. The sequence continues at coordinate 16,083,840 of NC_084818.1, forward strand.
AAGAATTTCTTGTGCTCTCCCTCGGTTTTGAATGCTTTGGTTCAGACCCATGACGACCCTGATGTGAATTCACATGTTTTGAGCTGGCTTGTGATCTTTTATGCTAATTCTAAGATGACCCAAGGTGCGATTCAGGTTTTGGGGCACATGAGGGTTCATGGGTTTAAGCCCCACTTGCACGCTTGTACTGTCTTATTGAGTTCTTTGGTTAAACATAGGTTGACCAACATGGTGTGGAAAGTTTACAAGAATATGATCAACGCCGGAATGTTCATTTGTACAATGTGTTGATTCATGCTTGTTGCAAGTCTGGGGGTGTAGAGAAGGCAGAGAGTTTGCCGAGTGAGATGGAATTCAAGTGTGCCTTTCCTGATCTTTTCACATACAATACGTTGATATCGCTGTATTCTAAAAGGGGTATGCAGTATGAAGCTTTGTCTGTTCGAGATAGAATGGAAAGAGCAGGAGTTACCCCTGATATGGTGACGTACAATTCTCTTATGTATGCGTTTTGTAGAGAAGGTAGGATGAGGGAGGCTGTAAGACTTTTCCGTGAAATCAAAGGTGCTACTCCGAACCATATAACTTACACCACATTAATTGATGGGTATTGTAGAGTGAATGACCTGGAAGAATCTTTAAGATTGTGCGAGGTAATGAAGGCCAAGGAACTGTATCCGGGAGTTGTTACTTATAATTCAATTCTTCGCAAGTTGTACGAAGAAAGCAGGATGAGGGATGTAAATAAACTTTTGAATGAGGTGAGTGAAAGGAATGTTGAACCTGACAATGTTACATGTAACACATTGATTAATGCTTATTGTAAGATATGAGATATGAGGACTGGTGTCAATGTGAAGGATAGGATGTTGGCAGCTGGACGCGTTTACATATAAAGCACTCGTTAATGGATTTTGCAAGGTTCTGGAGATGGACGGTGCTAAAGATATTTTATTTGCCATGCCATGCTTGATGTGGGAATTTATCCTAGTACCTATACATGGATTATAGATGGTTACTGTAACCAAGAGAATGAAGCAGTTATAAGACTTCCAGATGAGTTTTCTAGGAAAGGTCTTTGTGCTGATGTCTCAGCGTACAGGGCATTAATAAGAAGGTTATGTAAACAAGAAAGGGTTGATAGTGCTGAAAAGGTTTTCGGTCTTATGCGAGAGAAAGGTATATCAGGAGACAGTGTAATATTCACTAGTCTTGCATAGCTTACTTGAAAGCAGGAAAGACAAGTGTAGTTTCAGCGATGTTAGATGAAATGTACAAGTGGAGGTTGATGGTTACACGCCAGATCTATAGATCTTTCGGTGCTTCTTTTGCCAGTGATTATGATATCATACGCTTATTTTGGGATCATATATGGTTGAGAGAGGCCGAATGTCAAAAAATGTTATTATTAAGGAAGTACCACAAACATAAATGAACGATGCAGATGTTGCTGCGAGTTTGATTATAGGCTCAATGTTTTCATGCTATAACACAAACCTCTTGGCCTCTCTTAAAGGTGTTGGAGACTGTTATTGACTTGTGGCACCGGAAGGTATATGGACTCCTGGAGAAGCTAAGAAACAGTGATAAGTGCTTGTAGCATAGTAATTTTGCTAGTAAGTCAGGCTTTTTATTGCCCCTCAAAAATTGATGACCAAGTAAATGTGTGACATTTTATCATATGCTTTAATGGGATTTCAATCAGGAAATGGTCTCGTAATGCCTCTTTTATCTATTGGAATGGTACTATACTCCCATCTGGATCTACTTTACAGATATACTGATTTTCATCGCGGTTTTGGTGGCGGCAACACAATTAATCAGAATGTGTTGTTTTTTTTTGGGGGGGGGGGGGGGGGGGGGGTTTTAAATTATACTCGGAAAGCATCTGTTTGGGCTGTTCTGTGGAGATGTGCATCCTTCCATGAGTGGGACGGTTGGCTTGCATTTTCCAAAGCATCAAGTCGAGGTGTAGGCCGAACAGAAAAATATGTGGAATGGGGGTCTTCAAAATCATATGTGACAGATGATTTGTATGTAAGTGCTGAAGACCAAGTAGTTTAAGAATCCATCATGCTGCTGTTTTAAACTGAAACTACTTCAGCGCTTCTGGTTTGGCACATGCGAAGCTCAAGTGATGAATTCTAGCTACATACTGCAGTCATTGTGTATAGGTTAGTGATATTTCTATATCTTTCATTTTCTTCTATCCATTAGAAATAAATTTAGAAAGAAAATTAGAATCGGAATCTTATGAACTGGGATTGGCTCAGCCGTTTTTGTTACTGATTTGCCAAACAAATAAATAGAGAATATTGCACAACAAGTAACATAACCTGGTTACAGTAGTTGTTTTTTTTCTTGGTCTGAGGTCTTAGTCATTGCTGTTACTGATATGTTGAATAAGACTTGTGCCAAAACGTTTAAGGAAAAAAGTTCTTTAGAGAACACTCCGTAGGAAAAGCTGTGTGTTTTGGCACAATGTTTTTGAAGCACAAGATCACAACCTAGGTTTGAGTCAATATTTCCACAGTTGCCTAGACTCCAGTAATATTTTGTAATTGATGGAACAATTCGATTACATTATATATTTCCTCAAATGCCTTTTTGGATCTTTTTTTTTCTTCTCATGGATCGTCTGATTCATATACACAGTTACAAAGATAAATTTCGACAATCACTTCAGTCCTAGATAACATAGGTCAGTGTGATACGAGTAGGAAAACAAAAAAACCACAAAGAATGTTTACACCAACCAAAATCCCTCTTAGTGCGCACACACCAATTATTTTTGTGCCTAAAAACCCTCTAGCGCAGCTGCTAGTGCAAAAATTTCATAATCCGAACAAATGCAACCGTGACCATGACCACTTTCACAACCACACTCATCCCATCTTTTCAACCTCCTGTTTCTTTGCCTCTTTTTCTCCATTTCCACATGATCTGCTTGAACTTGAATCTTGATTCCTACTTGCAGTTCAGGCGGTTTGACACCTTCTAGAGCATGCCCAGTTGTTGGAAGCACCGTGATCCACTGGTCCAACTCCATGCTTGGTGATTCAAGGACGTCCTTCCACGGAACCTCTGCCCTGCCCAAGAGTTGTGACCCTCCAATCCTGCCAAAAACCGGCACAGTGCTCCTCCAGCGGAGCTCGAAAACCACACTTTCTTGCTGTAGGGTGTTGTCCATGGAGAGCATCTCGGTTCCAGAGCACTCCAAAGAGACAGACTCATTCCAAACGTGGTTGGACTTGGCAGAGATTTCTCTAGTGTTGAGCATAATTCTTCTGTTGTTTCCTGCCGAAAGAGAGTATCGAACAAAGAGGTTTCCTGTGGTCTTGAATTCGATGTTTTTTGCTTGTATGATCTTCAGGTCACAGCTGAGGGAAGAAAAGTTTGAAGGAGTCATTGTATGTGTTTGAGAGTTGTAGATAGATAAAGACAGTGCTGATGGATGCTTTGGCGAAGGGAAGGTGGGTTATATATAGTGTATGGGATATTGGAAGGAAGGTGGAATTGCTTTTTGAGGAAGCTGCTTTTACTCATTAAAGTAATACTAATAGTGTGCAAGATCAATGTGCAAGATCAGAAATGGAGTATTATAAATTATAGTGTTATCTGCTTCGGATTGGGGAATCATGAGAGATTGAGTGGAAGATTATGATGAGTTATTATAAGCCCCTTGAGATTCTTGAAGAGCTGGATTTCATATAAACGATCCTTGCTGCCACTTGCTACTTGCAACACTAGGATTGGCTTACACTGCAGTGCTTTTGGACCTGCCACATGTACATGCAAATATATAAATTATGGAATGTGCTTGTGCTATGCTATGTGGTTTGTTCTTCCACTGCAAGATCATTTTGATTTCTTCATCAGACCCTGCATCGTTCTTCTGGGATTTGCTAATAAATTGATCATAACTTACCTTTTTTACATGGGAATACTTTGATCTACAACTTATGTTTTGTTTTTGCACCTCTAGACTCATGATTTGTAAAGAGACCGTTTGAGTACCATTCTGTTTTCTGTTTTCAATTTCAGTTCAACCTTTTTTTTTTTTTTTCCCTTTCCTTTCTTTCTTTCTTTTTTCTTTTAAGTTGAAACGTGTTCGGTAACTGCTTGCATTTATAAAAAAAATGAAAATAAAAAAAAATAAAAAAAAAAGCTCTGAAAGCTACGAGCCTGTTTGATAATTATTTGGTTTGTTATGATTTTTTGTTTGAGATATTGAAAATGTATATTGTTGAAATGTGAGATAAATAAGAGCGGACGGAATATGGAATATAAAGGGAGATTGTAAAAGAAATGTATAAGGGTACAAAAAAAGAAAACGAAAAACCTAAAATTAATTCAAGTTTTGCTTTCACTTTAAGTTTTCATCCATTTGTCCTTATTTCTTTTCCTCCATCCCATTACCATTCATTTCTTTCTGAACTTTATTCATGTATAAGAGTGGGTTTGTGTCATGCCTAAGTTACTGTGTTTAATATAACACCATGCTTTCGAGCTTAACGATCAATGTGAGATTGATATACATTTGGCCCATTATATGATGGTCCCACGTGAAGGAGGCATTTCATATAAAACCCCCACTTTTTCTACCGTTTTGTTCAAATCGCAAGATGCTAGTTGAGAGAAAGCATCGTTGTAGTTAAGAGTGGACTAATGACCCGTCTCTTATAATATTCGACATTAATTTGATTTGGCAAGTGAATTTTCTTGACACCAAAAAGATAGATAATATATAAATTATAAGTGGTCTCAAACTCACATATTTTCAATATTTGATCCTAGACTCATGCCATTGGTTATGGACAACTTGAAAGATCGCCTTAGATTGTCTTAAATTGGGTTTGATACTAGCTAGAAACTTATGTTGCTAAATATTTATCCATCTACAAATCTACAACTAGAAAAATAAAGCACCATGACACTTAAGTGGGCAAATAGAAACTTGAACAAAATCGAGTATGCAAGAAGATTTAGTTTACAACGCACGAGGCTGGATTAAAGATAGTATTGAAAATACTGACTGACCAGGATCGCCACTTTACTTTGTTATATAATTAATAGGTTTAACACAAAGAAGATTCCAATCGTTCATCCTTTGGATAAGATAACAGTATCTTATCCACCTTTGGATTTTAAGGTTTCGTGGGAATGTACCTTGGCTCAAACAGTCCGAATCATGTTTTGCTCGTTCAAGCTTAGTTCATAAGTGAAAAGAGATGAGCTTGAACAAAGTATTAGGTTGGTTAGAAAAATTAGCCAAGCTTAAGTTTTATTATGTTCGGCTAGTAAAGCTCGTGAACCATTGCGCCTGATTTTTCTACTTCACTTAGGTTTTGTCTCTGTAGGTATTCCAAGCAAGGTTTTATTAGGGCAATTATCATTGGTTGGTGGACATCCAAGAAGGAGTATTGTAAATACTATTAATTCTGTGGTTGTCCACATGGAGCCAATGTGTAATATGTAATTTGTTAGTACTTAGTCTATGTAAGTCCTCAGCCTATAAATAGGTACTCTCATTTGCGGACCTACAGTTTGGACCTAAAATAACAATTTGGGCTGAGATGGGTTGATCGGAGTTGAAAATGCCACAATCCTCGCCCCAGTAAATATCCTTCGCCAATGGGCTTTTAGCCCAAAATGGGTTTAGTTTGGCCAAGTCCTCATGGAAATAGGATTGTGAGAGGATTAAGTACAGGCGTAGCTCCGTCGAGTCCTATGCAAACTAAAAATGGCAAGAAACAGAATAAACCTTGGATAAATATGAACCATCCCAACGATTAGAGTGCCTACGTGATCAGATGAAAATGAATAGGTTGCATAATTGGATCAAATGCAAATCCTACTTGGAGTCAAAGAGGGCAAGACTGGATGGATTTTTTTTGTTAAGAAGGGAATTAAAGAGATAAGTGGAATATTCTAGTAAATGTTGATGTAAACATAGTCCTATAATGACTCTGCCTCGACAGGCTTGTTTATTATGGAAGTCTCGCCTATAAATAGAGAAGGCTCTGCAACGTTGAAAGCCCCTTCAACTCAACATACAAACACCTTATACTTTCTATGCGAAACATTCTCACAACCCTAAGAAACAAATACTAATTATCCTAAACCTCTCCCCTCCCAGCCAACAAATATTCAGTACGTCAAAACATCATTGGGTTGGTAACCGGCAACATATTCAGTTTGTTGAAACATCACTGGAGTCATAGAACTAATTGCTCTAGAAGTACCTTTAGTTCGTCGAAACATTCAGTCGGTTATGTAGACATCGAAATTTCAGTAAAATAAATGTTAACCAATGTATTAAAATTACAACATCCATTTACTTCACCAACCTCACACACTTACTTCACCCACAACATCCACTTACTTCACCTACAACCTCCACTTACTTCACCTACAACCTCACACACTTACTTCACCCACAACATCCACTTACTTCACTTACAACCTCACACACTTACTTCACCTACAACCTCCACTCACTTCACCAAAAAAATGAATGGTGGTGATTCATTCTCAAAACCTATAAATAGGCTTCTCCATCAAGAGGAATACCAAACCAAAAAAAACCAATTCACAAATACATTTCTCTACTCCCAAAATGGAAGAGAATACTCCCCACACGAGGGACCAAAACCTTGAAGCCTTAAAGTTCTAAAGCTCTCAAGAAAATCCCGAAGGATCAAGAAAGCACTCTTCATTCTTCGTCAAATCCTCCTTCAAGATCAAGCCCCAACAGCCCTTGAAGAACTCCCACCAACTCAAGATCAAGCCCCGACGGCCCCTTGAAGAAAGTGTTCATCATTCATCATCCGTTCATCCTAAGATCAAGCCCCAACGGCCCTTTGGATCAACAACCTCAACAAATCCACACATCCAATCGTTCTTCAAGACTAAGCCCAAAAGCCCTTGAAGATCTGCTCATCCATCAACCTTCAAGATCAAGCCCAAAAGCCCTTGAAGAAATCCATACACCCATTCTTCAAGATCAAGCCCAACGCCCCTTGAAGATCCATTCATCAACTGTTCATCCTAAGATCAAGCCCCAACGGCCTTTTGGATCAACAACCTTAACAAACCCATACACCCATTTTTCAAGATCAAGCCCAAGGCCCCTTGAAGATCCGTTCATCAACTGTTCATCCTTAGATCAAGCCCCGACGACCCTTTGGATCAACAACTCATCCACAAACCTACACCCTACGAAGATAGAATCAGAGGACCAAATTTGAGAGAGATCGTAACCCCAAAATCATTAAACACAAAAATATTATTTTGTGCCACGTATTCTTGTTCCTCGTTGTCAAGAATTTTTCGTGTTCACAAAATTGGCACGCCCGGTGGGATAATCTCTACCTTTCATCTCTGTCTCCGTTCAAGATATTCAAGCACACTCCATGGCTTCAAACAAAGAACAAGTCATGACTATCGGCACTACCTCCATTGAAAAACAGCTGGTTCAGATGAAGGAAACAATTGCAAGCCTGATAAAGACTGCAGAGGAGAAAAACTTGCAAACCGCCGGACTCATCAACCGTCTGGAGGCACAGCATGGCGTCAAAGTGAAACCAAGCTCTCTTCCAACTAAGAAGACCGAAGAAGGCTTTAACCCAAATGCCTACGAACTCATGTCAAAGGCTAGGCATGACTTTGCTTCCTCTTCAAATCTTGGAAAGAAGGTTTCAAACACCGTCAACGACAAAGATCGTGACTTCACCAAAACTCAAAAGAAGTTGAAGGAGCATGGTTACGGAGTTGACAACAACAAAGCCGGACTTGGCTTCACACCAAATGCACCCGTGAAGATTTCAAGCAAAGTGAAGAAAGCAAGCGCTCAACACATCAGCGTGAGCATTGAACAAGACCAAAAAGAGCCTAAACTAGCCCCTCGGACGTCGGTCTTCGAAAGGATGAGCCATTCAAGCTCCAGAATTTCAGTGCTTAATCGCATTGGTAGTCAAGACCGAACCTCTGTCTTCAAGAGGCTTAACGCGCCAACATCCCAAAGCTCTGTTTTTGAAAGGTTGTTAAAGCCTAAGAAACAAAGCAACACAGCTATCTCTCCTCTACGACGATCAGCTTCGGAAAGATTTGAAGATAATGAGAAGCTTTTTGGAAAGAGGAAGACAACACCAAAGGAAGAAAAGTTCGATGGGTTAGCAGAAAAAGGCGACGTTCGAAGCTTGATTCCTTCAAGGATGAAGCGCCAAACAATCCTAGAGGTCGACACAAAAGGACCACTGAAGGTAAGGAGGCGCATCATCGTCCACACTGGCAAATCTTCATGCCAACAAACCCAAGAGAACAGCACTGAAGATGAAATCCCTAAGAAAGATGTCACTTCTGGCTCTTTCGACTCAAAGTCTTCACCTCGACTGTTAGGGGCATGCTCCAAGTCAAGTGAAATTGAAGGATGGACTCATGTCACTCCGAAGAAACTGCACGAGAAACATATGTCTTCTCCACAAGTGTACCAATCAGAAAGGAGGGAAAGCAGCTTTCGCCAACCTCCAAAGCAATGTGAAAATGTTGAAGATAAGAAAATTTCAACACAAAGATCGTTCATGCGGGATCTTTTCTTCCTCGAAGACTTATTCAATTTCTCAATCAAGGCTCCTTGCTATAAAGATTGTGAGGAATGCATTTCGAAGATCGCTTCGAAGAAATTGGACAAGCAGCAACCATCTTGTCCACAAGTTTATCAGTCGAAAAGGGGGCAAAACAGCTCTTGTCAACCTCCAGAACAATGTGAAAGTGTTGGAGATAATGAAATTTCGACACAAAGATCATCCATCCCCATCACAATGTGCGACCTCTTCCCAAAAGACTTCTTCAATTACTCGGTCAAGGCTCCTTCCTATGAAGATTGCGAGGAACGCCTCTCCCAGATAGCTTGACAAATCCACAACAACAACCAATGCTTCTGGTCCGCACGAGCATAAAAGGCGACATCAATTGCTCCTTGCCTGCATGAGCTGAAACTGCAAACGGCACCACAAGCTCTTTGTCTGCACGAGTTGAAACTGCAAACGACACCAAAAGCTCCTCGTTCGCACGAGCCTAAAAGGTGACAACCAACGCTCTTTGCCTGCATGAGCTGAAACTGTAAACGGCACCAAAAGCTCCTTGTCTGCACGAGTTGAAACTGCAAACGACACCAAAAACTCCTCATCCGCACGAGCCTAAAAGGCGATAACCAAAAGCTCCCTGCTTGCACGAGCTAAAACTGCAAACGACACCACAAGCTCCTTGTCTGCACGAGTTGAAACTGCAAACGACACCAAAAGCTCCTCGTTCGCACGAGCCTAAAAGGTGACAACCAACGCTCCTGGCCTGCAAGAGCATAAATTGTGTACGGCAAAATCATTATCAAAATCACCAAAAAAAAAAAAAAAAAAAAAAAAAAAAGAAAGGAAATAACACATCTTGGTGATATATATGTTTTATCTATATTTAGCACAATACACTGACTAAAATAAGGCATGTCCATTGATCTCCGAGAAATTACAAGTGCGTACAAAAAAAAAAAAAAAAAAAAAAGATGGAGCTTTCACAAAGGTTGTTCACGTGAAGCCCCACTACATGGCAAAACTCCAGGAGCAGGAGGCATTGAAGATAGATCATTCGAGGCCTCAATACTTGGTGGAACGCTAGATGACGCAGGAAAAAGGTGCCTCTGGAAGAAAGCCGCAAGCCTTTGACGGTCACTTTGAATTCGACCTTCAGATTCTTGCAGCTGATCAAGCTTCCTCTTCATGCTCGTCGAATAATTATTTACAAGCACGTGCAAACCTCTATTCTCGCGCTTAAGCTGTTGGATCTCTTGTTTAAGATTTTCCACCTCCGCCATCAATGATTCAACTTGACGGGATCGAGCAAGTAGGCGTTGACCCATGTTGGACACGGAGCCCGCACACTGAACATTGAGAGCTAGGGACTCTTGAACGGCCAACTCATCGGACCGTCCTGAAAACAGCCTACTATCTCTAGGAGTGAGGAGGTTCCTAGCTACTATTGTAGCTGTTGTTGCATCCTTCATCACGGAGTCTTCACCTGTAAAAGGGCCACTAGAAGATAAGAAAGACGGGCACCATACATTACCTTGACGCGGCGCACCCGTATCACTGTTGAGACTCAAATCTAAGCAAATGTTAGATGGGTTTTTCAAAGGTGTTAAAAGAGAAGGGTTGGATGGAGTAAAATCTCAAAGGGCCGTTAAAACAAAATACACCGAAGACGATTTTTACGAATGGGCAATCTTCAAAGTGTGCATGTTGGAGGTGATCGATACCTCTATAAAAGGAGAGGCGACACAACCACCGATTCAAAAAAATTGAAGAGACACCACTCTTCAAATCTTAAAAGCCGGATTTTCCTGCATAAAGTTCGGCAACGCTCTTCAGACACAATCTCGGCTTTTCAGATAACACGTGCAACTTTGTCAAAGATCTCTGACAAAGTTGAAAACGCGTGGAGGTCATTACCCCAATTACCACACTTTTGTCGACAAGCGTGGGTGACAAAGCCGCATCCGCACTACTACTTGCCATTAAAATTTCTATATATGTCAACATTCATGGCAAGGCATACATCCAAAAACGCATGACTCTTCTTCTCGGCCGAGAATGTAGCTGCAACCAAACCTCTCAACATGCTCAGTTTTCTTCTTCCCTGAAAGACAAAGAGAGAGAGAGAGATATCAGTCGGCACTTGGAATCAAGTTTCCCATTTGGAGCCGACTGCCTGGAATCCCTTCCCTGATTGCTTATCCAGCCCTGCTCTCAAGTACTCATCTTCAACTATTAATGTACCCCCAAAGAAGATACCAGATGCCTGGAGTACAGATGAGGCAGGAGGAAACGGTAGATCGAAGCATGTGGAGACAAGCACAACAAATATATGTGCTGATTCATTCGCTGCTTCTTCAAAAGCAAAAGTATCTCATATCATCAAGGGCGAAAGCAAAGGTATCTCATATCATGCTTTTTCCCTGTCTTTTCCTTTGCCCTTGTTCTCACCTGCCAAGACAAGGACAGAGAAAACAATATGTCGGAACCTCCACTCAAACTTGCGCTGCCACCAAGAAGTGATGGTCCATTCAAATGCAAGGTTTGCATTCCACTCCTGTATCAGAGGACAAATACTACAAGAGAAGATGCCAAACCTGCATAAGGAAATACCACTTCTGCAAAGGGAGCAAGTAAGGCAAGTGAAAATGATACATCAAAGCATGTGGAGACAAGCACAACAAATATATGTGCTGATTCATTCGCTGCTTCTTCAAAAACAAAAGTATCTCATATCATCAAGGGCGAAAGCAAAACGTTGCTCTCGAGTACTCGTCTTCAACTGTTGGTGAGTCTTGAATTCCCTCAGCGCATACTTCAGGACAGGCGACGAAGTGTCGGCTCTTTACACTGAAGCTGCCAAGCATAAATGAATTGCTGAGAAGTGATGCCTTGAAAGACCATTTAAAGGCAAAGGGTTGCGCACCACCTCGGCTATGTAAAAGAAACAAGTAGAGAAGAATGCGGTAGGAGCTGGAACAAACTGCTGGAGCACGACGCCTTCCCCTACAGCACCATCCAGACATAAGAGTTTAAGTCAAATCCAAGCTCGACATCATTGTTCTAATCAAAGAGCTCGAGAAGCCTCAACAACCCTCCGCTGGCGCCGTCACCAAAGAGCAAAGCCTCGCCGCGCGACGCCGTTAAACCGTCAACACTTATTCAAAAAGAAAAAGTATCTCATATCATGCTTTCTCCATGTCCTTCCCTTTGTCCTTGTTCTTACTCGCAGGGCAAAGAGAAAGAGAGCAATCAGCCGGCACTTGGAGTCAGTCTTCCGATCTGGAATCGACTACCTGGAATCTATTCCCTGGTTGCTTACCTAGCGTTGCTCTCGAGTAGTCATCTTCAACGGTTGATACACTTCCAGAGAAGGGACCACATCTGCTTGGAGAACAGCTAAGACGAGTGACAATGAAACATCAATCTTGTGGATCGTCAGCAAACGCAACAACTGCATATGCTGAGTCATCCTCTAACCCTCTTCAAATATGAATTGGAAAGATTGAACAAAGAAACAGGTCATCACCTCCACCTCGTGCTTGCCTGCCATGTGTCTGAATCCTGAAACCGCTCATGGTCCTATTTTCACTCAAGATCAAGCCTCAATGGCCCTTGAAGAAATCACAAGTCCGATTCAAAATCAAGTGTTCACCACCCTTGAATCAAATTCAACTCCAGATAAAAGGAGTTAAGTTCAGACCTTCGGGAGAGACCAAAAGAATCTTCCAGCCCAGTTCAAGATTAAGCTTGTGGAAAATCAACGATTGGAGGACACTAGAAAATCTTCCAGTCGAACTCAAGATCAAGCCTCGATGGCCGTTGAAGAAATCACAAGTCCGATTCAAAATCAAGTGTTCACCACCCTTGAATCAAATTCAACTCCAGATAAAAGGAGTTAAGTTCAGACCTTCGGGGGAGACCAAAAGAATCCACCAGCCCAGTTCAAGATTAAGCCTGTGGAAAATCAACGATTGGAGGAAACCAGAAAATCTTCCAGTCGAACTCAAGATCAAGCCTCGATGGCCGTTGAAGAAATCACAAGTCCGATTCAAAATCAAGTGTTCACCACCCTTGAATCAAATTCAACTCCAGATAAAAGGAGTTAAGTTCAGACCTTCGGGGGAGACCAAAAGAATCCTCCAGCCCAGTTCAAGATTAAGCCTGTGGAAAATCAACGATTGGAGGAAACCAGAAAATCTTCCAGTCGAACTCAAGATCAAGCCTCGATGGCCCTTGAAGAAATCACAAGTCCGATTCAAAATCAAGTGTTCACCACCCTTGAATCAAATTCAACTCCAGATAAAAGGAGTAAGTTCAGACCTTCGGGGGAGACCAAAAGAATCCTCCAGCCCAGTTCAAGATTAAGCCTGTGGAAAATCAACGATTGGAGGAAACCAGAAAATCTTCCAGTCAAACTCAAGATCAAGCCTCGATGGCCCTTGAAGAAATCACAAGTCCGATTCAAAATCAAGTGTTCACCACCCTTGAATCAAATTCAACTCCAGATAAAAGGAGTAAGTTCAGACCTTCGGGGGAGACCAAAAGAATCCTCCAGCCCAGTTCAAGATTAAGCCTGTGGAAAATCAACGATTGGAGGAAACCAAAAAATCTTCCAGTCGAACTCAAGATCAAGCCTCGATGGCCCTTGAAGAAATTTCCAGCCCAATTCAAGATCAAGCCTCGACGGCCCTTGGGTTGACATCTACATTAAGGGACTTCAAAACGCATATTCTACACGTGACAAGCACATGTCTACGACGCGCCTTGAAGTGGGGGCATTTGTAGACATCGAAATTTCAATAAAATAAATGTTAACCAATGTATTAAAATTACAACATCCATTTACTTCACCAACCTCACACACTTACTTCACCCACAACATCCACTTACTTCACCTACAACCTCCACTTACTTCACCCACAACATCCACTTACTTCACTTACAACCTCACACACTTACTTCACCTACAACCTCCACTCACTTCACCAAAAAAATGAATGGTGGTGATTCATTCTCAAAACCTATAAATAGGCTTCTCCATCAAGAGGAATACCAAACCAAAAAAACCAATTCACAAATACATTTCTCTACTCCCAAAATGGAAGAGAATACTCCCCACACGAGGGACCAAAACCTTGAAGCCTTAAATTTCTAAAGCTCTCAAGAAAATCCCGAAGGATCAAGAAAGCACTCTTCGTTCTTCGTCAAATCCTCCTTCAAGATCAAGCCCCAACGGCCCTTGAAGAACTCCCACCAACTCAAGATCAAGCCTCGACGGCCCCTTGAAGAAAGTGTTCATCATTCATCATCCGTTCATCCTAAGATCAAGCCCCAACGGCCCTTTGGATCAACAACCTCAACAAATCCACACATCCAATCGTTCTTCAAGACTAAGCCCAAAAGCCCTTGAAGATCTGCTCATCCATCAACCTTCAAGATCAAGCCCAAAAGCCCTTGAAGAAATCCATACACCCATTCTTCAAGATCAAGCCCAACGCCCCTTAAAGATCCATTCATCAACTGTTCATCCTAAGATCAAGCCCCAACGGCCCTTTGGATCAACAACCTCAACAAACCCATACACCCATTCTTCAAGATCAAGTCCAACACCCCTTGAAGATCCGTTCATCAACTGTTCATCCTTAGATCAAGCCCCGACGGCCCTTTAGATCAACAACTCATCCACAAACCTACACCCTACGAAGATAGAATCAGAGGACCAAATTTGAGAGAGATCGTAACCCCAAAATCATTAAACACAAAAATATTATTTTGTGCCACGTATTCTTGTTTCTTGTTTTAGGAATTTTCCGTGTTCACAGGTTACATATCCAAGTCTTTGCCATTGAAGAATCTTGGATTCTTTCGCCGAAAAAGGTTGCTTCATTAACTTCACAGCAAAATGAAGTGTTATATGATTGGTTACTCTCAGGTGTATTTTGCGATTCGGCGTTCAGATAGCCGAACCACGTTCACCATAGAAAATATCATCTCCCTTGAGTATATGTTAGCTTGATACTGGTTCGACGCACTTATATTCTCACGAATATAGCTAAGGCAACCAAACCTGGTGCAGAAGATCTTGAACTTTGCAGTTAACTAGGCAACCTTTCTACAACCCAAGGTCGAGATGTGTTTCTTCCTCGGCCATAGTCGCTCAAGTGTAGAAGTCAGTAGTGCACTTGACACCACCACCACATCTATTCTACTCGCCCCATAAAACTCGGCTGCGAATTGACATGACCGAATTCACAAGAAGATCCTAGTTAACTCATAGTTACTCGGCCTACGCGCCATGTAGGTGTCATGAATTATGAATTTAGATATTACATGACCATTAGGGATGAATTTATCTGCTTTAATATATAACATTTGAGCTCTCATCATGTTTTCGAGTGTGTCATTTCATTTTCTTTGTTTTCTTGGCCATAAATGAGGAACCTTGTATTGATTATCCTTATTGGTGGAAAGTACTCCATAACATTTGAATAGCTTAAAGATCATTTATTTTAACTGCTCTGATTTCTTTGTTTGGATGAGTTAGGGAAGTTGGTTATATTTTGTTGACAATTACTTTTCCATTTGGAGCATGGAATTTGATTCAAAAGCAAGAGTTAGTGAAGTTGGTAAATTGTTTATGTTCTTTGAAACTTTCCATAATTATGAGTGTGCACCGCACATTGGTTAATTTTTTTTTAAATTTAACCCAAGATGTTTGCAAGCCTGTTAATTTTTTTAAATGTGTGACATTTTATCATATGCTTTAATGGGATTTCAATCAGGAAATGGTCTCGTAATGCCTCTTTTATCTATTGGAATGGTACTATACTCCCATCTGGATCTACTTTACAGATATACTGATTTTCATCGCGGTTTTGGTGGCGGCAACACAATTAATCAGAATGTGTTGTTTTTTTTTGGGGGGGGGGGGGGGGGGGGGGGGTTTTAAATTATACTCGGAAAGCATCTGTTTGGGCTGTTCTGTGGAGATGTGCATCCTTCCATGAGTGGGACAATTGGCTTGCATTTTCCAAAGCATCAAGTCGAGGTGTAGGCCGAACAGAAAAATATGTGGAATGGGGGTCTTCAAAATCATATGTGACAGATGATTTGTATGTAAGTGCTGAAGACCAAGTAGTTTAAGAATCCATCATGCTGCTGTTTTAAACTGAAACTACTTCAGCGCTTCTGGTTTGGCACATGCGAAGCTCAAGTGATGAATTCTAGCTACATACTGCAGTCATTGTTTATAGGTTAGTGATATTTCTATATCTTTCATTTTCTTGTATCCATTAGAAATAAATTTAGAAAGAAAATTAGAATCGGAATATTATGAACTGGGATTGGCTCAGCCGTTTTTGTTACTGATTGGCCAAACAAATAAATAGAGAATATTGCACAACAAATAACATAACCTGGTTACAGTAGTTGTTTTTTTTCTTGGTCTTGAGGTCTTAGTCATTGCTGTTACTGATATGTTGAACAAGACTTGTGCCAAAACGTTTAAGGAAAAAAGTTCTTTAGAGAACACTCCGTAGGAAAAGCTGTGTGTTTTGGCACAATGTTTTTGAAGCACAAGATCACAACCTAGGTTTGAGTCAATATTTCCACAGTTGCCTAGACTCCAGTAATATTTTTTAATTGATGGAACAATTCGATTACATTATATATTTCCTCAAGTGCCTTTTTGGATCTTTTTTTTCTCATGGATCGTCTGATTCATATACACAGTTACAAAGATAAATTTCGACAATCAATTCAGTCCTAGATAACATAGGTCAGTGTGATACTAATAGGAAAACAAAAAAACCACAAAGAATGTTTACACCAACCAAAATCCCTCTTAGTGCGCACACACCAATTATTTTTGTGCCTAAAAACCCTCTAGCGCAGCTGCTAGTGCAAAAATTTCATAATCCGAACAAATGCAACCGTGACCATGACCACTTTCACAACCACACTCATCCCATCTTTTCAACCTCCTGTTTCTTTGCCTCTTTTTCTCCATTTCCACATGATCTGCTTGAACTTGAATCTTGATTCCTACTTGCAGTTTAGGCGGTTTGGCACCTTCTAGAGCATGCCCAGTTGTTGGAAGCACCGTGACCCACTGGTCCAACTCCATGCTTGATGATTCAAGGACGTCCTTCCACGGAACCTCTGCCCTGCCCAAGAGTTGTGACCCTCCAATCCTGCCAAAAACCGGTACGGTGCTCCTCCAGCGGAGCTCGAAAACCACACTTTCTTGCTGTAGGGTGTTGTCCATGGAGCGCATCTCGGTTCCAGAGCACTCCAAAGAGACAGACTCATTCCAAACGTGGTTGGACTTGGCGGAGATTTCTCTAGTGTTGAGCATAATTCTTCTGTTGTTTCCTGCCGAAAGAGAGTATCGAACAAAGAGGTTTCCTGTGGTCTTGAATTCGATGTTTTTTGCTTGTATGATCTTCAGGTCACAGCTGAGGGAAGAAAAGTTTGAAGGAGTCATTGTATGTGTTTGAGAGTTGTAGATAGATAAAGAGAGTGCTGATGGATGCTTTGGCGAAGGGAAGGTGGGTTATATATAGTGTATGGGATATTGGAAGGAAGGTGGAATTGCTTTTTGAGGAAGCTGCTTTTACTCATTAAAGTAATACTAATAGTGTGCAAGATCAATGTGCAAGATCAGAAATGGAGTATTATAAATTATAGTGTTATCTGCCTCGGATTGGGGAATCATGAGAGATTGAGTGGAAGATTATGATGAGTTATTATAAGCCCCTTGAGATTTTGAAGAGCTGGATTTCATATAAACGATCCTTGCTGCCACTTGCTACTTGCAACACTAGATTTTGAAGAGCTGGATTGGCTTACACTGCAGTGCTTTTGGACCTGCCACATGTACATGCAAATATATAAATTATGGAATGTGCTATGCTATGTGGTTTGTTCTTCCACTGCAAGATCATTTTGATTTCTTCATCAGACCCTGCAACGTTCTTCTGGGATTTGCTAATAAATTGATCATAACTTACCTTTTTTACATGGGAATACTTGGATCTACGACTTATGTTTTGTTTTTGCACCTCTAGACTCATGATTTGTAAAGAGACCGTTTGAGTACCATTCTGTTTTCTGTTTTCAATTTCAGTTCAACTTTTTTTTTTTTAAAAAGTTGAAACGTGTTCGGTAACTGCTTGCATTTAAAAAATAAAAATAAAAATTAAAAAAGGTCTGAAAGCTACGAGCCTATTTGATAATTATTTGGTTTGTTATGATTTTTTGTTTGAGATATTGAAAATGTATATTGTTGAAATGTGAGATAAATAAGAGCGGTTGGAATATGGAATATAGAGGGAGATGGTAAAAGAAATGTGTAAGGGTACAAAAAAATGAAAACGAAAAACCTAAAATTAATTCAAGTTTTGTTTTCACTTTAAGTTTCCATCCATTTTTCCTTATTTCTTTTCCTCCATCCCATTATGATTCTTCATTTCTCTCCTTTTATACTTTCCACATATTTCAAACACAAAAACAAAAAGTATAAAAACTAAAAGGAGTTTCTGAACTTTATTCATGTATAAGAGTGGGTTTGTGTCATGCCTAAGTTACTGTGTTTAATATAACACCATGTTTTCGAGCTTAACGACCAATGTGAGATTGATACACATTTGGCCCACTATATGATGATCTCACGTGAAGGAGGCATTTCATATAAAACCCCCACTTTTTCTACCGTTTTGTTCAAATCACAAGATGCTAGTTGAGATAAAGCATCGGTGTGGTTAAGAGTGGACTAATGAACCGTCTCTTATAATATCCGACATTAATTTGATTTGGCAAGTGAATTTTCTCGACACCAAAAAGATAGATAATATATAAATTATAAGTGGTCTCCAACTCACATATTTTCAATATTTGATCCTAGACTATTGCCATTGGTTATGGACAACTTGAAAGATCGCCTTAGAGCAAGCCCAGCGTTGTTGGGTGCTCGGGGGACAGGCCAGAGAAAAGGGGCCTGAGGCCCTATGGATCGGCTCCAGCGTTGGAGAGCCCGAGTGGAGGTGGAGGCCCGAGCTCCGAGCCTGTGGAGAATTGCTAGCCCGAGTGGATGTGACATCAGCGCTGATGTCAGCCTGGCGTCAGGCCAATTTTAATTTTTTTTCTGTCAGGCGCGTGCACCCCACTTGCGTGTGGGGGTGCATTGCCGACACAAAATCAAAAAATAAAATAAAAATAAAAAAGTGCTTTTTCAGTTACCGTTGGGAAGCCATGTGGCTTCCCATGGTCCGTTCGATCTCAACGGATCTTTAATTTGGACCGTTCGATCTCAACGGTAAAAAAAAAAAAAAAGTCTTATTTAATATCCACCGTTCGATCTGAGATCAACGATGGATATTAATATTCTTTATAAATAAAAAAATAAAAGAAAAAATAATTTTAAAATTAAGAAAAGTTACCGTTGTGACACGTGGCACAATCTAGAGTGTTGGAATTCAAATTTTTTTATATCCAACGACAGAGATTAATTAGTTAAATAAAAATTTTAAAAAAATTGTAAAAATTTCAAAAAAAAATCTGAATTTTTTTTTAAAAAAAAATTGTTTTTACTTTTCTATAAATACCTTCTCATTATCATCTACCTTACACAACAATTTCATATTTTCTCAACTACTTTCAATCATATTCCTTTCTTTGTCTCAAAGTTTTAGAAATCCATCACCAATAATTGTATTTTCGGATAATGACACGTGGCATAACGAGTATGATTAAAAAATTTATCAGAAATCCATCCCCAATAATTGTCTTTTCGGATTTTATGACAAGTGGCGCAACGACAACGATTAAAAATCTTATTCGAAATTACAAATAAAATTATTTTGTATTATTTAATAATACTTCGGATAATGACACGTGGCGCAACAAGAACGATTAAAAATCTTATCCGAAATTACAATTAAAATTATTTTGTATTATTTTATAAATAAATAAAATACTAATATTTTATTGCCTATTGCCAAGTCTATTGAAGTGTAACGGTGGAGATGCAAAGGCTATTACTAGGGCTATTACTGTTCATTAAGGGCAGTTACTGTTCATAAGGTGGATTGGATAGTGAATAACTTGGGGGGAGGGCTCCAACGCTGGAGTTACTCTTAGATTGTCTTAAATTGTCTTAAATTGGGTTTGACATACAAATCTACAACTAGAAAAATAAAGCACCATAACACTCAAGTGGGCAAATAGAAACTTGAACAAAATCGAGAATGCAAGAAGATTTAACTTTACAACGCACGAGGCTGGATTAAAGATAGTATTGAAAATACTGACTGACCAGGATCGCCACTTTACTTTGTTATATAATTAATAGGTTTAACACAAAGAAGATTCCAGTCGTTCATCCTTTGGATAAGATAACAGTATCTTATCCACCTTTGGATTTTAAGGTTTCGTGGGAATGTACCTTGGCTCCAACAGTTCGAATCATGTTTTACTCGTTCAAGCTTAGTTCATAAGTGAAAAGAGATGAGCTTGAACAAAGTATTAGGCTGGTTAGAAAAATTAGCCAAGCTTAAGTTTTATTATGTTCGGCTAGTAAAGCTCGTGAACCATTGCGCCTGATTTTTCTACTTCACTTAGGTTTTGTCTCTGTAGGTATTCCAAGCAAGGTTTTATTAGGGCAATTATCATTGGTTGGTGGACATCCAAGAAGGAGTGTTGTAAATGCTATTAATTTTGTGGTTGTCCACATGGAGCCAATGTGTAATATGTAATTTGTTAGTACTTAGTCTATGTAAGTCCTCAGCCTATAAATAGGTACTCTCATTTACGGACCTACTGTTTGGCCTAAAATAATAGTTTGGGCTGAGATGGGTTGACCGGAGTTGAAAATGCCATAATCCTCGCCCCAGTAAATATCCTTCGCCAATGGGCTTTTAGCCCAAAATGGGTTTTGTTTGGCCAAGTCCTCATGGAAATAGGATTGTGAGAGGATTAAGTACATGCGTAGCTCCGTCGAGTCCTATGCAAACTAAAAATGGCAAGAAACAGAATAAACCTTGGATAAATATGAACGATCCTAACGATTAGAGTGCCTACGTGATCAGATGAAAATGAATAGGTTGCATAATTGGATCAAATGCAAATCCTACTTGGAGTCAAAGAGGGCAAGACTGGATGGATTTTTTTTGTTAAGAAGGGAATTAAAGAGATAAGTGGAATATTCTAGTAAATGCTGATGTAAACATAGTCCTATAATGACTCCGCCTCGACAGGCTTGTTTATTATGGAAGCCTCGCCTATAAATAGAGAAGGCTCTGCAACGTTGAAAGCCCCTTCAACTCAACATACAAACACCTTATACTTTCTATGTGAAACATTCTCACAACCCTAAGAAACAAATACTAATTATCCTAAACCTCTCCCCTCCCGGCCAACAAATATTCAGTACGTCAGAACATCACTGGGTTGGCAACCGGCAACATATTCAGTTTGTTGGAACATCACTGAAGTCATAGAACTAATTGCTCTAGAAGTACCTTTAGTTCGTCAAAACATTCAGTTGGTTACATAAGCAAGTCTTTGCCATTGAAGAATCTTGGATTCTTTTGCCGAAAAAGGTTGCTTCATTAGCTTCACAGCAAAATGAAGTGTTATATGATTGGTTACTCTCAGGTGTATTTTGCAATTCGGCGTTCAGATGGCTGAACCACGTTCACCATAAAAAATATCATCTCCCTTGAGTATATGTTAGCTTGATACCGGTTCAACGCACTTATATTCTCACGAATATAGCTAAGGCAGCCGAACCTGGTGCAGAAGATCTTGAACTTTGCAGTTAACTAGGCAACCTTTCTACAACCCAAGGTTGAGATGTGTTTCTTCCTCGGCCATAGTTGCTTAAGTGTAAAAGTCAGTAGTGCACTTGACACCACCACCACATCTATTCTACTCGCCCCATAAAACTGGGCTGCGAATTGAGACGACCGAATTCACAAGAAGATCCTAGTTAACTCATAGTTACTCGCCCTACGCGCCATGTAGGTGTTATGAATTATGAATTTAGATATTACATGACCATTAGGGATGAATTTGTCTGCTTTAATATATAACATTTGAACTCTCATCATGTTTTCGAGTGTGTCATTTCATTTTCTTTGTTTTCTGGCCATAAATGAGGAACCTTGTATTGATTATCCTTATTTGTGGAAAGTACTCCATAACATTTGAATAGCTTAAAGATCATTTATTTTAACTGCTGTGATTTCTTTGTTTGGATGAGTTAGGGAAGTTGGTTATATTTTGTTGACAATTACTTTTCCATTTGGAGCATGGAATTTGATTCAAAAGCAAGAGTTAGGGAAGTTGGTAAATTGTTTATGTTCTTTGAAACTTTCCATAATTATGAGTGTGCACCGCACATTGGTTAATTTTTTTTTTTAAATTTAACCCAAGATGTTTGCAAGCCTGTAGCAATTGACCACGTTGGGATTACATTAGCGGACAACACATGGGTCAAGATGTCGAGTAAAGTCTCCATCATCCCGGATGGTGCTGATAGAAAGCTCCGGGCGCCAGGGTCAAAAAGTCCAGGCCGGGTTGTAAGAAGTGGGCAACACGTTTTTGTATTCCTATGAGAAGCTCTAATATCAATCTTTTTCTAATAAACCTTCAAACATGTGTTTTGTTTTATTTTAGCTTATTTTGTATCATAATTTTCAGCAATAATCTCTGGATGCTGATGGACTAATATCAAACTTTTAAATCTATAATTTCTTAAGTACTTTGGATTTTATTTCTGTTTTCGATCATGAAACAAATAAAGATTTCAGTCATTTGACAACAAAAAAATTTGTGGGTGTCTTCGCACAAAACTTGACCATTTAAAATTTCAGTCATTTACTTAGTTTCATGTTTGCTATTTAATTAATTTTTCGTTTCTCTTGGCAGGAATAGTCCAGTGGATACGAAGGAGGAGGGGAAGACATCCGCAATTAGTTGAGTATGAATCTACCTGTATATAACCAAGTATCATCTTAAATTATCTTTAAATCTGCAGTATCGCGCATACTTTTTTGCTAGTATAAACTAAGACCAGTTTCAAAAGAAAAAAAAAAGAAAAACAATGACCAGTACCGAACTACACATTTTAGACCTGAATTTCAGAACCCCCGATGAATTTCTGTTGAATTTTTTGACACTTCGAAGGTTTCTACTCCTCTTCTTATGCCGCCATTGACTACATGGATGCTTTTTCCAAGTTCAGAAAATTCATAATCAATATAGGGTCTCAAAAATGGCGGTGTACGCAAACAATTAAAAATGTGCGTCCGGCCTCAGCTGACTATGTTGAACAATAATAGAACCGGAAAAGGATTCTTACCTGATTCTTTTCATGATGAAATTTTTTATTGTAACCGGAACACGAGTGGTATTACGTATTTTTATATAAGTAGTGAAAAATTATATTTTTTAAGTTTCTCACCATTTGTATAGTGACACGTAGTGTACCACTCCGTATTCCGGTCACATTGAAAAATCTTTTCTTTCCCTGAGGATTCGGGGGATCCCTTTATCATGATCGTTCATTGTACATCGTGCAGTCAATTTTCGTTAGATACTATTTATATTTAATTTTAAATTTTAAATTTTAAATGATTTTTAACCACACGATGTACGATTAACGGTCATGATCGTAGGATTCTTCGGATCTCCAGAAAAAGGATCGGATCCTTTTCCAATAGAACCAAATACATTGATGTCATAAAGCATCAATCCAAGTAATCTCAGAATATTAAAACAGCAAATAGCAGGTTTTTGCTGTATTTGATATTAAAATATTGAAGCAATTGGATCAACCATTTCCCAGCTGAACCTGCATCAGATGAAACAAGTTGAAAATTCTCTTTGTTTCTTGCGTTTCTTCATGTTTTCTGAAAATCAAAGACCTCTTTCTCAGAAAACATGAAGAAAGACATCTCGTTCTCTTTCTCTAATAGACCTCTTTCTCTAATAAGGAGCGGTGGTTTCCTCTTTCTCATTCTCTTTCTCTTTTTCTTTCTATCAGCTGTTTGGCTCATCTTTTGTTATCCATCCGCTCACACTGATAATCTTATCCAACAACTACAACATGAATTACCACAACAACATGAGCACGAGCACCCTGTTCCTAACAAAACCCACCACCGCCACGACGGCGACATTAGAACAAGCAATTCACAATTCACTACAGCCGCCACTTGCGACAAAAACATTTCAGTGTACGTATACAATTTGCCGGCAAAGTTCAACCTCGGCCTCCTTGATCACTGCCACAACCTAAACGTGCACACCGACATGTGTCCCCATGTGGCAAACTCCGGACTCGGCCAGCCACTTTTAAACAGCAGTGGCGGCTGGTTCGCCACCAACCAGTTCACAGCTGAGATGATTTTCCACGCACGCGTTGAAAACCATCCCTGCCGCACGTGGGATCCCGCACGTGCTACCCTCTTCTACGTTCCTTACTACGGCGGCCTTCACGTTTCGAACAAGTTCCGCGAACGGAACCTGACGGCTCGAGATGAGCTGGACGTCAGTCTCGTTGACTTTATTCAATCCCAGCCTTGGTGGCAAAAGCATAATGGTAAGGACCATTTTATGGCCCTAGGGAGGATCGTACGGGATTTTACCCGAAAAAGCGGCGACCGCGATTATGGAGCCGGCCGTCTCCTAAATTTTCCGGCTGTAAAAACCATGTCGTTCTTGATCATAGAGAGACATCCGAGGAATGGGAAAAACCAGTACGGTATACCCTACCCTTCTTATTTTCACCCGTCCACGTGGCAGGAAATGATGAGGTGGCAGAACAAGGTGAGGAGATTCAAGCGACCCTACTTGTTTTCCTTCATTGGCGCGCCCCGAAGGAAGGCGGCAATTAGGAACCAATTTATAAGGCAATGCGGTGAGTCGGCTCGTTGCAATCTCTTGAATTGCGGGACGTCGGACGGGTGTAGCAAGTGCGGGCAGCCAAGTGAGGTGCTGAGGGTGATGACGGAGTCCAGGTTCTGCTTGCAAGCACCAGGTGATTCGTTCACAAGGCGGTCCACGTTTGACTCGGTGCTTACGGGTTGCATACCTGTTTTCTT
The DNA here is from genome assembly GCF_963583255.1 of Pyrus communis. NCBI lineage: Eukaryota > Viridiplantae > Streptophyta > Magnoliopsida > Rosales > Rosaceae > Pyrus > Pyrus communis. Next base: position 16,108,534 of record NC_084818.1, read on the forward strand.
CTCGCCCCACTCGGCGTACACGCAGTATGCGTGGTTTTTACCGGAGGATAGAAGCTCCTACTCGGTTTACATAGATGAGAAGAGCAAAGCAGCTAGAAGAATAGAGAAGGAGCTCATGAAAGTTTCGAGCAAAAAGGTGATGATGATGCGTGAAAAGCTTATAGATTTAATCCCAAGTCTTACGTATGCTCACCCCAATGGGACTAATATTGGGTTTGGGGATGCAGTTGATGTTGCACTTGTATCATTGGCCAAGCATGTCAATACAATCATTAACTGATTGTTGAGTTATTACTGGTAGTGGTAAAAGAGTTATTTCATCTGCAATTTAACTAAGAAATTTATTGGGACCATTTTATTTGGGGAAGGATTAAGGATTAATGGTAATACCCCTCATTTGTATAACAAGCTTTAAAACTAATTTTGACCTCTTTATCGAAGTTGTTTACAGGTTTGGATAATGTTAGGCACTTTTTCTATTTGTCTTTTTTATTTATCTTTTCTACTCACCAAGTGACTCGTACAACTGTGTATTTTTCTTTAATGTAATGAGATTATTTATATTAAGCAAGGTTCTAAAAGACGTTAGGCTCTAGTCGAGCGGCAGACTGGGGCCTAGAGCCTAGGCGGCTAGGCGGACTAGATGGATTTAAGTAAATCTATTGTATTTCGTGTAAATAAGTGTCTATTTATACTTAAAATATATATAATTTCATCATAAACTAGAAAATAGAATGACATATATATTATGAAGTATTGGAACATAATGAAAACATGGGGAACAAATATATAATGTGTGTTTATTTAAGTGTTCAATAAGTCTCTTACAATTTATTGGAAACAATAAAATGCAAAAGGAAAGTTATCTATTTTCTATCTAAGTGAGTTACAATCTAGGCGGGTGTCTAGTGGGTCTGGGCGGCCTAGGCAGTCTAGGCAGGTGCCTACGCAGTCTAGGCAGGCGCCTCAGTAGGTCTAGGCGCCCTTTCTTAATTTTTAAGCACCTAGACATTAATCGGGGCGGTGGCCAGCCACCTAACACCTAGGCCGGGCCTAGGCGGCGCTAGGCAGGGATTTTTAGAACGGTGATATTAAGAGAAGAAGAAGTTGTGGTAAGCGAAACACTAGTTTAGCCATAATAATTTAGTATCTATGGATGTAAATTTCCGCCATCTCTTGCCTTGACGAAAATGCACCTGCAAAATAATAACACTTTCGATTAAGGCCAAAAGCCTCACGCGCCCATGATGTATGGAAGGGGCTTTAGTTGAAGAATCTTCGATATCAAAGTTAGAATTTTGAAAAGAATGTATTTAGGAGTTTGTGGGTACCAAATAACTTAGCATTTTATTAGGATAAGATGGGTAATTATAAGAGAGTGGCCAACCCTTTGCGTGGAGACTAGTCAGCCATATTTGGTGATAATGGGTGAATAATTGTAAGATATTATGTGAAATAATATCTTGCAATTAACATGGTAATTATTCCTAATTTAATTAGGAAGTTTTGAGAGTTACCTTTTGAATAACATCAATAAGGGATTGATGAGGAGTGATGAGAAGAATATGAAATAAATTCCATATTGTTCACCTTTGATTCTTCTTTGATTGAATCGTTATTGTCCATTATATGCGCATGGGAATCCTAGTGTGCCTCAAGGGTAGTCTCGTCTTTTTAACTTGAAAGTCCACGTGTCACCTCCATGATTTTTTGGATTATTTTTGGCTCCACAAATGCCCCCTCACATGTTGGGTTAGTCGCAGGAAAGGGCAGTAGGCACAGAGATCTCCAACTGCTTAGGGAAACATAAGTTTATTTCCTAATTTGATGCAGACTCCCACTTTGACTTGGAATTAGATTTTTCTAGGAAAGGGAAATAAATCTCCACTAAAGCCCATTTAAGTTTACCTTAAGTATGGCTTTAAATCAACTTCGGAAGGCAATTATTCATCCCTACAAGAAAGAGAGAAATCTAAAGATATTTCTTCCCCCACCCCTAGCAATTTTCTTCGCTTGCCCGTCCAAAGAACCATCTTTCGTTGATTTCTTTGTCTTCTCTGCACCGCACCAAGGTAAGAAAATTTAATTTTCTTTGTTTTCTTCTTAGGTGGTGCTGCCGTGGGGCAGCCGTCAGGGTGGTGCGGCATGTCGGCAGGGGCCATAACTTCGGCTGCTTGGCATAGCTGGAGCCAAGGGCTCGCTTAAGATGGGCCGAGGAAGTGGCATAGCATGAGCCACGGTTTGGGCTGCACGGCTTGGCTGGAGCCAAGGGTAGTTGCGCGCTAAAGCGCAGAGCTGGTATGTTAGCTTGCTTACTGTACTTTCAGTTCAGAAGAAATCCTTCAGCTGGCTCCGGAAAGCTTAACATTAAGCTGTTTCCAGCGGCTGGGTCTGGAGATAGAGTGAAATATCTAGTTGTCGCTAAGTCTGGATTGGCTTCTAAAAGAATCACCATTGTCCGTTACTTAGAAAAGTGGATTTGATTGTTAAAGAGGCATCAAAGCCCGCTTCTTCTGCTGCTGCCACGTCTGTGCTTCTTGCCAAGAAGAAAGAAACTGTTTAAGTTTGATTTCTCAGTTGCCATAGATAGAGGAATGAGCTGCTAATGATGAAGTGTTGGATGAGCAAACTACTGAGTGCAAAGTAGCTGTTGAGGGCAAGATGGCTGCTGGACAGCCCAAGGTCATTCAAGCTGCTAAATGAGTAGTCTACTTTATTTAGCTTGTATTAGATTTTGGCGACCTTCGTATAAGTTTATCAGTTCGGTAGAAATTTAATAAACTATTTTCTTCACTTTACTCCATCTTCGATTTTCTTGAAACTTTACTTGCTTAAAGCGTCTTGCAAAACTTTTAGCGATAGAACTGTCGGTTGGGCACGCTGCTTTAAAAAAAGCTGACGATCATATGAAGTCACTATGGCTGTGAGTTTCGGCTTCTTGGCGTCAAGTTATTAAGTTCATCGTCGACTGTTGTCCCCTGACCATTTGCTGCTTAGCTGGTTTTTGAGTATTCAATCCTTTAAGCTGTGTGGCATACATCACAACATGATAAAGATCTGTCGAATATGAAAATCGTTAAATAATCACATCAAAATGAGTAGTAGTGTGAAAATACATGGGCAGTTTGCCCCCTTCCGTTAAAGAGTGCACCTAGATGGATGTTAAAAAATTAGTTTATCCTTTCGCACTGGAAAGCTTACCTAGATGGGTGTCCAGGAATATTTGAGGAATTAGTTTACCCTTTCGCACTAGAGAGCTTACTCAGATGGGTGTCGGGGAATTAGCTTACCCTCTCGCACTGGAGAGCATACCCAAATGGGTGTTAGGGAATTAATTTACCCTCTTACACTAGAGAGCTTACCCAGATGAGGGTTTGGGTAGTTCTTGTAAACAGCAGTTGAGCTAGGCTTATGAATAACTTCTTAAATCTTCATTGAGAATAAAGAAATGTATCAACTATGCTGAAAGGTAGAAACTGCATAACAACTGGATAATCCTCGACTTGCAAGGTCTTGTTCATTGAGCTACTTAAGACTTTGAACTTATTTGCATAAGCCTAAATGGGGTTCAGGGGGGTGATGGGAGATATTCCCAAGCATTCCATCATGTTGCTACTTGATGAAAGTGGGATGCTTATTTCTTTCGGAGCTACCCGTGGCCTGAAAGTGCTCAGACCTGACAAAAATGTCATTAATCTACATCATCTTTAATGAGGGTTCAATGTTGTTTTCCGCTGCTTGGGTAGGTTGTGTTGCTAACTTGTCAAGATACTCATTACACCAACCTTCATTCGTCACCTTCTCGAGGTACTACTTCCACTTTAGGTAATCATTGGTAGTGTGGCTTGGTCTTTGATGGAATGCGCAATACTTTGTCTGATGTAGCTTGGTAAGATCGCCCTTCATGGAATGAGCAATTTTTCGAATAAAGAGTGCCCGGTAGGAAGACCATTTCTGAATGCTGTCGTTGCTATGCCTTCGTTGCAACCACCATCCTAGCCTTTTCCACTTTGAACCTCTTGACATAGTTGCAAATTGTCTCCCTAAGCTCTTTTATGATACTGAAGAGATGGTCAGACATCCTTTTAATTAAGCAGTTAAACGAATATTCCTTAGTGAAAACTAAGGAAAGTTCGTTGAAACTCCAGATTGACTGCAGCGGCAGGGTGTGGCAAAAATCCTTTTAATACTTGTAGAGTTGTGGCAAAAATCTAGCACATAAGTGCATCGTTGTTCCTGTATAAGATCATGGTACTGTGGTAATGTTTGAGATGTCGGATCTTCGTCTCCTTTGTCAGGAGTGAGTGAGGCATAGTGAACCTGTGAGGTGGATCTATGTGTGCTCAATCTCATCCATGAATGGTGACCTACTTATGTTGGTCATGCTTTGTCGAAATGCCTCGTCAGTAGCTCCGTCGCGTTGGAAATCATGCAATAGTTCGTTCAGAAACCTTTTAACTTCTTCCTGAATTTGCCTCTGCTGGGGCAGTGGAGCTTTCGACTGCCCCTGGTCGTGACTTGTTAGTCTAGGCTACTCTTTCTTATGCTTGGTTCGTTTATGTCACGGTTGTGGTGCATGTGGTACGTTCCTGGTAAGTGAGCAGGCTGCTCGTAAACTGCTAGTTGAACTTAAGCTAGATTGAATGATTGCTTCCCTTCGCTCGACGTGCTGCCTACTCTAATGTAAGGTGAAGGATGCCCTTTACGGGCCTAGCTACAAATGAACACTTCGTCTGGAAGGTTGTCTATGTTGATTATCAGAGTGTGGCCCCAGCCGTGAATGTATGATTGTTTGTGGTTTTAATAAGAAGTGCAAGCTCCTCCGCGCGCTAAGACGAGAGTATACGCTATCATAAGGGTTCCAACAAAAATGTACACTGCCAGAATGCTCGGTTCGTGGCTGGTTGAGGGCCTGCTTGCCAGAACGCTGCTGGAGAGGTTTGTCGTCTACCCTTATCTTTCTTCAGGATATCTCGTCTAGGGTATGTTGCATTTCAGTGCGCTACAAAAGTTGATTCAACAAGGTCGTCTGCTGTGCGAGGGTGTTTGTCAACTTTATGATTTGTCGGGACGAGTGTTTTTCACCATTTGGGGTGGAAGAGCTTGAACAGTATGTGTCTCTTTGAGTGGTGGAAGTGTGATGGACTTCGGGTGTGAGATCGTTTCCAAGATGGATCAAATCTGTTGAAAAATAGGGTGAAAATACCCTTGAATCAATCGTCGGTCTAGAAATTTGAATCTAAGACGATTAAACTGGTGTTAGACTGGTTTGGGCTATTAAGTGGGCCACAGGAATGGGTTAGACTGCAGGTGTAGGTTAGATCATGGGCATGGGTAGGATCACGGGTGCGGGCTGGGTCACCAGGGTCCATGGGCGCTAGGTTTTTCCTCATCTCGGTGCGATTTGGGCTTGCACGGCATTTTGGGCCTGGAAGTCTTGAGCTGGCTACACTGTAATAACTTGTTGGGCTGCTGCTCCGTGGTCTTGTGGCTATGCAGTTGCTCGCTGGGTTGTTGCTTCGTGGGCTACAGCTGTCGTTGCCTAGTTGCCATGGAGCTGTCCTACTCTTCATTGCCACGACATTTGTCGTTGCTGCCATGGTGGCAAGGTTATTCCTCTTGCTATGGCGAGTCTCGTGGATCCTCGTGGTGCGGCTACATCACAATCTCCATCATTTGATCCAGATCTTTGAACGTAGGAAGTTCCGTTCATCGTGGTTTCCGAATCTTTTGCCATTGTATTTTTCACTTATGTTTATTCAAAGAATTAAAAAATTCTAGGAATAAGAACGTATGTGTCACACCCTAAATTCGAGAATGAGGATAGTAATCGAATTAGGGCATGAAGAGTAACTAAAAAAAAATATATATATATATATATATATATATATTTTACTATTACAACAAAGGTATGATAGAACCAGAGCCATCTAAAAGTTCACTTAAACCTGTTAATGAAAGCACCAATTTGTGGATGCAAATTTCCGCCCATCTCTTACCTTGACGAAAATGCACCTGCAAAATGATAACACATTCGATAAAGGCCAAAGCCTCACATGCATATGATCTATGGGTGACTTTGGCTGAAGAATCTCCGATGCCAAAGTTAGAATTTTGAAAAGAATGTATTTAGGAGTTTGTGGGTAGCAAATGGCTTAGCATTTTAGTGGGATAAGAGGGGTATTTATAGGAGAGTGGATGGCCCTTTGTGTGGAGAGTGACCGGCCCTTTGGGTGGAGAGTGGCTGGCCATGTTTGGTGATAATGGGTGAATAATTGCAAGATATTATGTGAAATAATATCTTGCAATTAACATGGCAATTATTCCTATTTTAAATAGGAAGTTTTGGGAGTTACCTTTTGAATAAAATCAATAAGGGATTGATGAGGTATGATGAGAGGAATATGAAATAAATTCTATATTGATCACCTTTGACTCTTCTTTGATTGAGCCGTTATTGTCTTTTACATGTGTGTGGGAATCCTGGTGTGCCTCGAGGGTTGTCTTGTATTTTTTACCCAAAAGTTCACGTGTTGCCTCCATTATTTTTTGGATTATTGTTGGCTCCACATTATTGAAGTCGTCATTCATGAGAACCGAATCTAAAACCTCTCATTTATAATTGGAGAGTAATATCACTAAATCATAATATAAAGTGGCTAAAATTGCGCTTTTAATGTATTGAAAATCTAATTTTTATTGTCCCATCTTTATCCCTAGTAAATATCACAACTTTTACCCTAATCCTATTTGTCTCTGTTTTCTATCTCACCATTTTGATGTTGTAAGCTTCATCTTTTGAATGCAAAGGTCATGCACAAATCCAAAATCCTTTGAGAAGCTGTAATCACTGTTATCAAAATATCAAATTGAGCTTTATGTATTTGTTATAGTCAGTGTTGGACCGACCTACATGGGTTTAAATATAAGCATATGTGATATAACATTGCGTACACTTTTATGTCATTTCGTTTAGATTCTTGTTTTATTTTTGAGTGAATTTAGTTCCCTATTACTTAGCTTTGTGTTTTTCTTAGGTTTGAAGGGTAAAAATAAAGAAACAAGAAAAAGGAGGGATTTTGTGATTGAAATGAGTTTTGCATCTTGGAAGCAGAAACTGACTGCCCAAATCAGACAACTTGCACGAAATAAAATGTACATCCTCGAAGGAACCAACTGTTAAGCTTTATACCACTAAAAAGATATGGAAATTAGCTTTCAGATAAATTTTACAGATCATAATTTCAAATTTTCTAGAAAATGTTATGAAAGGTTTCATATAGGTCGTTATCCAACCAAGCTTACGCCGAAATTGCAAAAACTGTTGGTTTTCTAAGTCACAACTTAAAAGAAGTCGAAATCGAAAAAGGGAATGTGCACATTACTTATATCCTATCTTAAGACGGTCTGAGGGTAATGTTTTTATATTAAAACCGTTTATCCATATTATTCTCTAGTTTTCTTCTTGTTTATGAGATTTTCCTTTATGTTTTTTTTGTTTATTATGAGTAACTATGATTTTCAATGACTATTTGATGGATACTGAGTTTTATTGGACAAATTCTTGCTCATTTTAACAATTGAATGCTTTATGATTAAAGTACTTTGACTGATCACCTATTTGAAGATTTGAGGTGAAGCTGCAACATAATTTGAATTAGCTTCTTGTGAACAAGGGTTGTAAATTACATAGATGTTGTAACAAGATTTATGGTTTGCATGATTCTCTCATTTTCTTGTTCGTAATGAAGCGTTGTGGGGAGTCAGGCAATCCATGACATGGAAGGTCACCAAGTGGTTGTAGGGTTCCACCTGGACTGCAAATTTTATTGTCCCTAATGGTTGGACTGGTGCCTCATTGAAGGTGTGAAGGGGGGTTTTCCCCTTGTTGATGCTATAAAAAATACCCATATTTTCTACAACATCTTAAAGAGGATGTTAACTCCCAATCCGTTGTCCACTAAAACCCAACTGACCATGGCATTGGAGATGTGTACTTTGACGACGAAGGCGTAGTCATGGGGTGAATGGACGTTGTCTAGGTCTTGATTGGAGAAAATCAAGATATTGGAGTCAATGGCCAGCGATTTGTTGATCGAAGCCATGCAACATTTGTGGTTTCTTGCTAATCGTCTTTCTTTATTTCCTAGTGTTTCCCAGATATTTGTATTCTCTATATATGCAATTCACTCTAGGGAATGACTTAGATTGAAGGATGGGATGAAGGCCTTGTAGCCTCTTGGATTTCCAACGGTGCGTCTTGGGTGTAGGGCGTTGAGGTGATGTTTCGAGAGTCAGAGCCATAATTTCTGGTGCCTGGACTGATGCTTCTTTGAAGCGCGAGATGGCTTATTCCAGGTCTTTCACTCGCGTTTTCAAGTTGATGAGATTGAGCTATTATTTGGCTAAAGGACTTCGTCGAAGTTCCTCCAAGGACAGACAAATATGCGTCACGTCTTCCTATATCTAGTCTATGGCAGTAACTTTCCTAATGTTGGGGTCGACGCTATGCGTTGAAGCGTCCAGTTTGTCACGGCGTGATTTAGGGGGATCTCCATTGGGGTAGAGTATTTGGTGAGATGAATAAAAACATCAATTATTGGAACCAAATCTGCACACCGTCGTGGGTGATAGGGGCACAAATTCAAGAATTCGGAAAAAACAAAAAATAATTGTGCACAAGCTTAAGACCAGAGGGTGTGTTGTCAAAGGCTCTCTGACGGTTAAGTTAGTAAGCAATTTTAGACTCAAGCAGTGGGTAAGAGAAGTAGGGTATTAAGATTGCGTTACCAGAGATGAACCCTAGATGGATGTATTTATACTGATCGAGAGATAGACCTTGTACTAAACTAGAAGAATCCTAGAAGATACCTAGGGCTAGATATTGCGTCATCTTAGGAGTGTGATTACTTACGGCGCACGTTAATTCCCAGATTGTAGAAACTCCAAGAGTTATGAGGAATCTAATTATGTCCTTATCTGGATCAAATCTCGTGTTTTGCGAGACAAGCATGGTCATCTAGCGGCATCGCTTCTGACTTCGCTATTACTCGAAACAAGGTGATTGTGGCACTGCTGTTCTATGTGATACAGCTCTGCTAGAAGCCACTAAGTCCATGACCGGACTTTTGAGGTAACGTTATTCCGATCAGTTTTACTTTGACCTTGAAAAATTATGGTCCCACAATGGAGTAAAGTGGATTGGAATTTTGTTATCGTAAAAGTCCAGTCATGGCTCGACTATACAGATAAAGACCATCACTCAACTGGGAATTGCAGCAACCCTGTAGTGGCTCTGCCAGTTACTCGAGATTCCCAAATATTCCATTTTCTGATGTTAACAACGTATATCATCAAATAGGACCATTTTCTTCTTGAGACTTTTCACTTTTTTTCATCATGTGGGAGTTTAAAATTAATTCCAGTTCATCTACTTCCATCCATGTGGCGGTGGGGGAGGGGGGAGGGTGAAGGAAGATTTGTGAAAAACAAGTTCATTTGAGCAACATCAACAACATGCAATTAACAATTAAAAGGCGGAATCATGTTTATATGCACTCAAAAACAAAACTTAACCCATGAACTTCAAAGCCTAGTAGATAGGTGAACCAAGACTCAACTCAAAAACAAAGTGAGTTGAGAAATCAATACCTTTGTAGATTCCTCTTTGCATAAGCAAAGGCTAATCACCCAAAGAGAGGGCCTTCATTCCTTACCTCTTAGATCCATGGATTTGGATGAATGAAAAGGTTTCTCCAAGTTCCCAAAATTGAGAACCTCTAAGTCTCCACACCAAGGTAAGATTGGAGAAGAAATGAGTGACCTTGAGGAAGTAAGATTGCTAGATGTTTTTCCTCAAGGTGGCCGGCCATTTCTAGAGAGAAAGGAGAGTTTGTTCTCATCTTTACTCCTTAGAAAACCCTAAGGATTGAATGACTATAAAGATGTCTTTATACCACCTCACAATGGAGTGGCAAACTTGCAATTAAGCCAAGTTTACTACCCTTCTCTAAATGGCCGAATTTAAGGGGATTTATTGGGCTATTTGGGCCTTTGTGAATCATTATTCATTAAGTTGTCATACAACTTAAGTCAATGGACTTGACGTTCGAAGCCCATTGGGCCTTAAGGTCCAAAATTATCCCGAGGTCTTTAACGAACTTATTCGTTTGATTAATTAACATATTAATTAATCATTGCCATAAATAATTAAACCATTTAATTATTCTTACTCATCTCCGTTGAATCTTCAATCTTTACCTTACACGGTGTACGATCCATTAGGTTCCTTTTAGCGAGGCAGTGGGCGATTCAAACTCTTTCAAATCGATTGTGAATTGGAACTTACTTTCAATTCTCCCGTTAGTGATAATACACTTTTAGGGCTTCCACAAACCATGGTTGACGCCTAGCAGCATGTCATGGTTACCCAAGCTAATCAGAAGAGGTGGAGAACCTATTCAGTTTTAGGATTACAAATGCAATACGGTCTTTCTCTAATACAATACTCTTGACCACATTGTTTGGTTTGATAGTTTATTCATGTCTACTATCCAATGTGAGTCTTGTGCTTATATGATTACCTTGAATGTGATCTGGAACGCATTCCAACATCTCATTCATACTCTGGCCAGAGATTCTAAATCATATCATAGAGTATTCTCCCTCAAACAGTTTGAAGGTTAGAGATCCCTTGTTGCGCATTTACTTGCCTCCATGGCTAAGTGGCTTAACCCCAACGATGCCGTGGACACCCTCCTGATGGAGTGACTTTGACATAATCAAAGATTAAGGACCTAACCACAAGACAACTATGATGCCTCAGGTCAAAAGACTAATTTGCATTATCCCAACCATGAGTTCTCATGTGACATGAATATGAGAACTCTTCGTTGATCGTGTTCAGTGAACTCATTCTCTATTGAGCACCTACGTACTTGTCTTGATGTCACACACACCAATGACTCGAGACTAGTCACTCTCCCTGAGAGAAGACATAGCATGTACTGATCTTAACGGACTGTCAATGCCCAATTGACAATCCTATGATCAGGAACGTTTAGGATGTGTCAACGAAAGAATGGTCTCATGAATCTAACTTCTTTAGATCGCATTCTTCCAATCACATATTCCTTGGACTTATCGTTTAAGCATATAACATTTATACGAGACGGCTCAAACAATAATGTTTGCCCTTAATATTAAACTATATTAGTTTAACATGTGAAATGTCCATAAAGTATCATCATATGATTGGTTTTAGGGCACATTTCCAACAGAGGGGGAGTGGTAGTTCTCCATTGAATTCTCTCTTTTTCCCTATGCATGTTCCTAAATATGTGTGCGCCCCCAACGGTCGACCTCCCACTCACTTACACAACATTTATTAGCTTGGTTGAGTTGGGGAAATCATGCAATAAGTCTTTCTTAACTCTCGCCTTTCAAGATTTGGTCCATCATCAATTTAATCAGATCATCTTGTTTGCTTTCTTTGATTAGGCTTCCTTTAATGGATTTTATTAGCATTTCGTGTTGGGAGCCTTGCTGGTTATATTGCCCCAGACACCTCTTTTAACTAACTAAAAGCTTAGGCTTCTTCTGCGTTAAAAATCTTGCCTCTCTTTTCTTGAAATATCTTTTTTGTAAAGTCAGGTCAAACATTCACATCTCCTTACTTGGATCATAACCGGGATATCTATTTAGTAAATATGGTAAATGAATTATAACATTTTTCAAGTAGATGGGGATTGGGGAGAATCTGAAATGTAAAATCAATATATCTATATTAGGAAATCATATAAAATGGATGTTATTACTTTGAGTAATGCTATTCTTACCACAATTTTATACCATATTTTTTTACCATCTTAGGTGGCAGATGAGTTGGACAAGTTACATCATTTAATTTCAATTTTCTTATTAATTAAAACACTTAAATAAGGAAAATTGCAGACTTCAATATCTCCCTCTGGCGTTAGTAACTTAATTAGGTATGAACCCTAATCCGATAGACAAATTTGATTTTGACTCCTAATTCGCATGAAAGCTAATAGGCGTTACTTAATGAAATAATCAGATGAAATCCTTCTTTTAAACCACAAAAAAAAAAGTATTTTGAAAAGAAAACAAAAAAAAAATCACGAGATGAACAACCATGAAGCACCAATGAAGATTGGAGACATAAATACTTGAAAGGGAATGAAGATTGGGGCTACGGGGCATGAGTCTGGAGATAGAAATCATTGGTGATTGTTGTATATGAATAAATTCTACAAAGCTTGACCATAATCATGGAAATCAACATAAATGAATAAAATTTGGCATGAAAAAGAAAGGGGAAGGAAGAAGAAGCAGAATTGAAAGTATACCACAATCATCATTTAATTAACAAAATTTTTTATTAATTATTGATTAACATTTTGAAATTAAATGCTAATTAATTTAGATGATGTGGTTGTCCACATTAGATGTCACCTAAGGTGGTATACAATTGTGGTACAAAAACATAGTAATAATACTTTTGTTTGGATCTAAGAAATTCAATGAATGATCCCTAAAGGGTCACATCATAATAGTGCTTGTTGATGAGAGTTACTTAGGATTCAGAAACGAAAAAAAAAAAATGTTAAAAAAAAAAAAAAAAAATTTATTCTCCCAATTCTAATAAAATGGAACTAGGTCTAGTTAAAGTATGAGTTGGCAATAAAGATCCTAAGATCCGATGCAAACAATTAGTCAAAGAAGCGGAGCTTAGAGCCTTTACATTATATTAGTAAAGAGCATTCACTCTAATGACGTACCTTTTGCATTGGTCTCTCTTGTCGTTCATATTTCTCTTGAATCTGTAATTTAATTTGTTTTGTAATTAGTTCCTTAAATCTAAATATTGTAACTAAGAAGAGAGTAATGAAGTAGCGTATGAAATAAGCCCAAAGACTACCATGCTTTCTGTTGGTCAACAACCAACCACAACTCACTATAATTCTTCACTGCTAGTGCAGGAAGGTAAGAAGTACTTGTTTTTCTATTCGAAATAGGCCAAGAAATCTTCAATTTGGACTTATATTCTTTTTCTCCAACCAGCCATAATCCTCCTGCAGGTAAATCATGAAAGTTAAGAAAAGAAGAAGTGATGAGCCAGACAGCAATGCTAGGTCCGAGGAAGAGACCTATAGGTTTGGAAAGCTTGTCGAAAAATTGGAACTTCTACGATTTCTTTTCACTTCCTCCATGTTCAAAGTGTCTTAAATAGGACTTCACTTCTAAGGAGCGAAATGCCACATCACATAGCTTTCTTTCCAACTTATAATGACGTTGATTGATATGCTACTCCATTTGAAGCGGGATGATCAAAACAATCTTAATGAAAAACGAGTAACAGCCTCAAATAAGTTTAAGAACCCAATAGGTCAGGAGGTAGAGGTATTCCCATGTCTATTTTAACCAATTTGGTACATTAAGTCGACCTTACTATTTTGCCTTTTTTTTACTAAGATCAGAGGTGGAAGCGAAGCTGCTCTGAGTTGATAGACAAAAGACATTGTCTACTCTGAAGGACTTTGCTGTTGAAGTTTTTAATAGTTGTCAGCACAGAACCAAGTGACGAGAAGTTTGGGATCTGTTTGGCCTTTCTTTCATCCACAATATAGTACATTTTCTTTAGAGCTCTTCTAACAGTCAGCTATCACAAGGCAACCATTCATTCAAACAAGAACCAACTACCTTGCAAGGTTCTAAAAAATGTTAGGCGCTAGCCGGGCGGCGGGCTGGCGCCTAATGCCTAGGCAGGATCTAGGCGGGCGGCTAGGCGGATTTAGGTAAATTTCTTATGTATTTTATGAATTAATTAAATTTACTATATCATATGTAAATAATTATTGACTAATATGTTATTTATTATAGAAGAACATACATATGTGAATGTTTTATGTTTTATGTACATATATAATATGCTTGCCTAAGAAAAAAAACAAAATATTATCTAAATAATTTATAATTTATATAAAATATATATATATATATATATATATATATATATAATATATCCCAAACTTTTAAAAATATAAAAATCCCACAAATTGGGTGGTCTTCATTATTAAAACCATCAACACCTCACCTCTTTCACATCATCCGTCCACCACCTTGGGTCCATGGTTTCAATATAAAATATAAATTTTAGATCCCATTCCATCAAAACCATCAGCGTCCATGGCTTTGATAATTAAAACCATCAGCTTTTCCTTGGATTTGAGATCGCAGTCCTCACCCTCATATATTGAAACGTTTCAAACTTTCGGTCTCTCTCTTCCTCTCTTTGCACTCTCTCTTCCCTCATCTTCACGGATGAGCTGCAGAATAGACCACAGATTGAAATGTTTAATTGTCTCTCTCTATCTCTTTTTGCACTCTCTCTTCCCTCATCTTCACAAAGACAAGTTGCATAAATTCGCCCGTAATCTCTCTCTCTCTCTTTGCACTATCTCTTCCCTTATCTTCATAGAGACGAGCTGTAGAAATTCATCAGGGCTCTGCTGCTACGTACGAGATCGGAAGTTGTACATCTGTTGCGAAAATTGTAGCAAGTTTGGGATTTGCAGCGAGATTCAAACCGCCTAGACTGCCGCCTAGCCCACCCCAGGTGCCTAGCGAGCGCCTAGGCGGCCACCTAAGTCCTGCCCACCTAACTAAACGTTTTGGTCTAAATAGGGTCGGAGCTTTTCTGCCCAGCGCCTAGGCGGCCGCCTAGGCCAATTTTTAGAACATTGCTACCTTGTTGCAACATACATGCCAATGGTGAATTATGATCCATGGTTTTTTCCTCTTTCTCTATCCCTGTCCTGCAGGTACAATGTTTAATTAATTTCTCTGTCTTTTGTTAACTTAATCTTAATACGTTGTTCGTACTTTGTAATGCATGTTGTGTTGAAAGTTGTCTATATGTAAGCTTTCTATTGACTGCACTCCAATGTATAAAAACGGTAGTGCTAAAATAAGGAAGAAAAAACTTAGCTCTATTCTAGTCGTGCAGAAAAATTTTTGATTTGAATTCTTTGTGAAAACCGGTTTTATTCTAGTTAATTTTTCACATATACAAGCTAGCCAACGGGGTGGAAGTTGTGTGTTTGTTGTCCTTTGTAGTCATGCTGCTATACCACGGAAAGGCTTAGTTGCATACTTGAAAAATAACACTGTTAGGGCCCAAATATTTCATGCAAGGCCCAAGAGGATTGAAAGCCCAAGAGTTCTACAGTCATACAATTTCATGCTAACCCCTTTATATTATACATATTTATCTAAAAAATTAGTAGTTAAACATTGTGTCACACAAATTTTAATTAATTATTATGCCACACCATAGAAGGAAATATATCATGTCATGTTGAACATATTCGTTTTAACCCAACACTCAACAAACTCACATAACCCAAGACATGTGGTTTCACTAGGCTTGCTAGAGAAGTTGAGACGTGGAAGGATAGAGAGGTCCACAAAGCACATGGAAACTCTTCAATAATGGAGACTTTGACCTACTTGGAAACACCAATGTCTAAATCTAACTTAGAGTTATCCATGCTGGGTGAACAAATGAGATATTTTCCTTCACATTATTTTAGTCGTGCACCGTCATTGGCTTCACTCTAGAACCACTTATCCTCCCAATGAACCTAAGCTATTTCACCCCATACCTCCACCCAGACATATGTTACCCGTGAACATATTCCTGCTACAAAACCATCTCATTATTTGGTCCATAGGTTACTAAGAAGATTCCATTCCACACTTTCTCACTATTTCATTCTCCACATTCTCACTCCATGAACCATACCAAATCAAATTCCCCATCAAAAGATGGTTGGTCCATAGTATCTACAAAAACTGGCCATCTTGAGCCTTGGGATTCGAGAGGAGCCACAGGACAGCCTCGACTTCCTCCCTGCTCGTCTCGGTTTCTCCGTCCACGTCGGAGAAGTAAAGATCATGAAAGAATTTGACGGCAGATTTGATGGCGGGAATCGAGTTCGCAGTTGAGTTCACGGAATCGTAAAATGGCATGACGGGTGCTCGTTCGTGGTGGCCGTTGAGAGGGTTGCCGAAGTAGATGACGCGATCCCACGTGACGCAGAGGGCGGCGTCGTCGGCCTTGCATGTGACGTGAGCTAGAGCTTGCTCGCAGTCTTTGCACAACTAGAAGCGGGCGTGGCTAGATTTCAACGTGGAGCTTGGTCTTTGGTCCAGAGGCAGCTTGGACATGGAAACAGTCTAGATTTCAACTACTATTCATTTGGGTGGATACAAAGGTCCACAAAGCACATGGAAACTCCACCCCTAAAACCCCATAGGTCTATTCAATCCACCCAAA